>NC_053394.1:436041532-436341532 GCF_905171765.1 Bufo bufo | reverse complement strand
CTTGGGGTCATCACTTATAACCCGGGACCATTTTGAATAGTAATCATTGACCACAACTCTCTGGACACCGTCCTTCAGCCAGTTTTCAATACAATTACAAACTGTACTTTCCAAGCCACTAGACCTTACTTTAGGGATGAGGGACAGGATCAAAAGCTTTAGCAAAATCCAGAAACACTACATCCACAGCCGCCCCTCTGTCCAGGCTACTACTCACCTCACTACATCCACAGCCGTCCCTCTGTCCAGGCTACTACTCACCTCACTACATCCACAGCCGACCCTCTGTCCAGGCTACTACTCACCTCACTACATCCACAGCCGCCCCTCTGTCCAGGCTACTACTCACCTCACTACATCCACAGCCGCCCCTCTGTCCAGGCTACTACTCACCTCACTACATCCACAGCCGCCCCTCTGTCCAGGCTACTACTCACCTCACTACATCCACAGCCGCCCCTCTGTCCAGGCTACTACTCACCTCACTACATCCACAGCCGCCCCTCTGTCCAGGCTACTACTCACCTCACTACATCCACAGCCGCCCCTCTGTCCAGGCTACTACTCACCTCACCACATCCACAGCCGCCCCTCTGTCCAGGCTACTACTCACCTCACTACATCCACAGCCGCCCCTCTGTCCAGGCTACTACTCACCTCACTACATCCACAGCCGCCCCTCTGTCCAGGCTACTACTCACCTCACTACATCCACAGCCGCCCCTCTGTCCAGGCTACTACTCACCTCACTACATCCACAGCCGCCCCTCTGTCCAGGCTACTACTCACCTCACTACATCCACAGCCGCCCCTCTGTCCAGGCATCTACTCACCTCACTACATCCACAGCCGCCCCTCTGTCCAGTCTACTACTCACCTCACTACATCCACAGCCGCCCGTCTGTCCAGGCTACTACTCACCTCACTACATACACAGCTGCCCCTCTGTCCAGGCTACTACTCACCTCACTACATCCACAGCTGCCCCTCTGTCCAGGGTACTACTCACCTCACTACATCCACAGCTGCCCCTCTGTCCAGGCTACTACTCACCTCACTACATCCACAGCTGCCCCTCTGTCCAGGGTACTACTCACCTCACTACATCCACAGCTGCCCCTCTGTCCAGGCTACTACTCACCTCACTACATCCACAGCCGCCCCTCTGTCCAGGCTTCTACTCACCTCACTACATCCACAGCCGCCCCTCTGTCCAGGCTACTACTCACCTCACTACATCCACAGCCGCCCCTCTGTCCAGGCTACTATTCACCTCCTCATAAAAACAAATCAGGTTAGTCTGACAACTTCTGTCCTTGGTAAGCCCATGCTGGTTATCACTTATAATATTATTTACAGTCACATTCTCCTGAATATAGTCCCTTAAAGGGAATCTGTCACCTATTTTGACCTTATTAAACCGTTAAAATAGCAATGTGCAATAAAGAACCTTCTTACCTACATGTGTCTTCTTTCTTTTATTCAACTTTTCATTCTTATAAAAAAGCGATTTTTCTGATATGTAAATGAGGTTCCAAGGTGCCCAGAGGGGCGTTATTACTCTGCTCTGGTGCTCAGTAACGCCCCTCTTTAGTGCCCAGCCGGCCTTTCTTCCCGCACAGGCGCAGTATCGGTGAGTGCCTGCGCCTGCATGATTCTCCTGTCTCAGAGGCAACAGCGCTCGGATTATGTCACTGGGCTCGGCGCATGCCCAGTGACAATATTGAGGCTGTTGCCCTCTGGAACAGGAGAATCGTGCAGGCACTCACCGATACTGCGCCTGTGCGGGATTTCTGAGGACAGGAGAGGAGGAAGGGAGGGCCGGTGCTATGAATACATGTGACGTAATAGGAGGGGGCGGCGCCGTAGGCCAAGAGAGGAGGAAGGAACGCCCGATGAAGTGAATAAATTAAATGACGTGGTGGGGAGGGGGCGGCGCCGTTCGGCCAGTATGTGGGAGGACATTTATGAGGAGGCGTGCTGGGCTTGGAAGAAAGGCGGGCTGGGCACTAAAGAGGGGCGTTACTGGGCACCAGAGCAGAGTAATAACGCCCCTCTGGGCACCTTGGAACCTCATTTACATATCAGAAAAATTGCTTTTTTATAAGAATGAAAAGTTGAATAAAAGAAAGAAGACACATGTAGGTAAGAAGGTTCTTTATTGCACATTGCTATTGTAACGGTTTAATAGGGTCAAAATAAGTGACAGACTCCCTTTAAGAGCCCTTTAAACATTTTCCAACAACAGAAGTTAAACTAACCGGTCTATAATTATCTGTGAAGGACCTTGATCCTTTTTTGAATATGAGCACCACATTTGCCTTGCACCAATCACTTGGCACTTGTACCAGTACCTAGAGAATCCTTAAAAATTATAAACAGGGGCACAGCAATGACTGAACTGAGCTCTTTGAGCACTCTTGGGTGTAATCCATCTGGACCCGGAGCCTTGTTCACATTTACCTTATTTAACTTCTCTTGGACCATATCTACAGTTAGCCAATTCAGTATATTACAGCCCCAGCACCACAGATATCGGCTCCTTTCTCTTTTGTATATACAGAGCTAAAAAAACATTTCGGAACTGTGCCTTTTCCTTATCTTCTTATCTTCAGTGACTAACCCGCCTTTACCATTATTTAGGGGTCCTACCTGCTCAGACCTATTTTTTTTTTAGAATTTATATATTTAAATAATTTTTGGGGATTTGTTTTGCTCTCTTTTGCCACCTGCTGTTCGTTTTGTATTTTTGCTAATTTTATCTCCTTTTTAGAGATTTTATTAAGCCCTTTGTAATCTTCAACCCTTACAGCTGACCCCTCAGATTTGTATTTTTTAAATGATCTCTTATTGTCTTTCATTGCCCTTTTTACAGTAGCTGTAACCCATTGGGGGTTTAGTTTTAGGGATACATTTTTTAGTGCATTACTCAATGTGGATTTGAAGCTCTCCCGTTTATCCTCAGTATTATTATCTGACAGTAGCTGCTCCCAGTCTATGCCCTAAAATGCTGCCCTCAACCTAGGAAAATTAGCCTTTTTGGAATTCAGTGTCTTTGCTCTGCCCGACAGAGTTTGCTTCTTACAGTTTAGGGGGAATATAATTATATTGTGGTCACTATTGCCCAGTGTTTCTCGAACAGTAACATTACTAACACCAATTACCAGATCTGGTGTGTACATACATTGGCGATCAAAATTAGAGAACAATTTATGAACACTTGATTTTTTCAGAAATAATGTAATCTACATTGATCATCATTTGAAGGATTTTTTGTAAGGGGTACACCATGCCATTAGAACAGTGTTTTCCAAAATAACATCAACATAAAACTTTTATTTTTCAAAAAAGCTGATGATAATTAGAGAACAGCAATGACTGTAGCACAGAGAAAGATTCCACCTACAGTCAGTAGGAGTGCACAGGCTTTGAAGGACTTCGGCACATCTGCGGCCACAGGACATCACTCGTCTCGCACACGGCTCCGGTGGGATTTTGCTCCACTCTTCTTCCAGTCTCTAACAGTTCTGTGATGGTTGACGGCTTCTTGACCATAACTTTGTCACCAAGGATTTTCCAAAAGTTTTCTATTGGGTTTAGATCAGGACTCTTGGCCGGCCATTTCATTGTTTCAAAGAACTTCTTTACCCGTTTTTTTGTGTGACGGGGGGCATCGTCCTCCATGAAGAAGGAAGGAACCATGTGTTGGTGAAGAAGGTTCTGATCCACACTTGCATTCACTCCGTCATATAGCTGAATGAGAGGTCAAACTCCTGCTGCAGAAAACATCCCCCAAACCGTGACACGTCCTCCTCCACCGTTCACTGAATTCTTTACACACATTGGGTTCAGTCTTTCCCCAGTTTGTCGATGAACATAATGTTTCCCATCAGACCCAAATAAATGAAACTTTCTTTCATCACTAAAGTAAACTCTGGAGCACTTCTCCTCTGTCCACACAACATGCTCCTCAACAAAGGTGAGCCTAGCCCTTTGATTCCTTCTGTTTGGTCACTGCAGAGTGGGCTTTCAGTCCAATGGCTCCTAAACGTCGAGACCCTGTACAACGAGACAGATCCTTACGAGACCATGTACGACGAGACAGACCCTTACCCTGTTCAGTGCTGAACCAGCGAGAAATTCCAGCTGCAGTGTTGAAACGATGACCCATGGAGATTCTCCGCATTCTCCCGTCCTCTCTTGCATTTGTCTTTCGAGGGCAACCAGCCTTCTTGGGGGACTTGAATGAGTTTGTGATGTTGTAAAGATGCAATATTCTAGAAATCACAGACTTGGAACCACCAACTTCTCTTGCTATGGCTGATAGGGTCACCCCTTTGGCCTTCATCTGGACAACCTGCTGCCGGAGGGTTCCAGTCACTTTGGAACGGCACACCATTTTGGCAAAGTCAGTGAAAACTGGAAAGTTAGGCTGCCAGTTGTATAGGGTTGTCAGATCATTAAGGAAATTAGCGCCAGCTGTCAGATTAACACCAATAACTTGTATCGGAAAGTGTTCTCTAATTTTGATCAGTGTTCTTTTTCAATTATCTCATTTACATTTTAATTCTGTGCTTTAGAATAAATACAATTTATGAAATACACTTAAAATACTGCCATTTTACTCATGTTAGGATATATTTACATAGGACTAAACTATGAGTTTGACATTTCGGAAATTGTGTGTTCTCTAATTTTGATCGCCATTGTACATTACATAACTTATCCTATACTGATCCTGAGTTACATCCTGTATTATACTCCAGAGCTGCACTCACTATTCTGCTGGTGCAGTCACTGTGTACATACATTACTTATCCTATACTGATCCTGAGTTACATCCTGTATTATACTCCAGAGCTGCACTCACTATTCTGCTGATGCAATCACTGTGTACATACATTACTTATCCTATACTGATCCTGAGTTACATCCTGTATTATACTCCAGAGCTGCACTCACTATTCTGCTGGTGCAGTCACTGTGTACATACATTACTTATCCTGTACTGATCCTGAGTTACATCCTGTATTATACTCCAGAGCTGCACTCACTATTCTGCTGGTGCAGTCACTGTGTATATACATTACATTACTTATCCTGTACTGATCCTGAGTTACATCCTGTATTATACTCCAGAGCTGCACTCACTATTCTGCTGGTGCAGTCACTGTGTACATACATTACTTATCCTGTACTAATCCTGAGTTACATCCTGTATTATACTCCAGAGCTGCACTCACTATTCTGCTGGTGCAGTCACTGTGTACAAACATTACATTACTGACCCTGAGTTACATCCTGTATTATACTCCAGAGCTGCACTCACTATTCTGCTGGTGCAGTCACTGTGTACATACATTACTTATCCTGTACTGATCCTGAGTTACATCCTGTATTATACTCCAGAGCTGCACTCACTATTCTGCTGGTGGAGTCACGGTGTACATACATTACTTATCCTGTACTGATCCTGAGTTACATCCTGTATTATACTACAGAGCTGCACTCACTATTCTGTTGGTGCAGTCACTGTGTACATACATTACTTATATACTGATCCTGAGTTACATCCTGTATTATACTCCAGAGCTGCACTCACTATTCTGCTGGTGCAGTCACTGTGTACATACATTACTGATCCTGAGTTACATCCTGTATTATCCTCCAGAGCTGCGCTCACTATTCTGCTGGTGCAGTCACTGTGTACATACATTACTTATCCTGTACTGATCCTGAGTCACATGCTGTATTATACTCCAGAGCTGCACTCACTATTCGGCTGGTGCAGTCACTGTGTACATACATTACTTATCCTGTACTAATCCTGAGTTACATCCTGTATTATACTCCAGAGCTGCACTCACTATTCTGCTGGTGCAGTCACTGTGTACATACATTACTTATCCTGTACTGATCCTGAGTTACATCCTGTATTATACTCCAGAGCTGCACTCACTATTCTGCTGGTGCAGTCACTGTGTACATATCCTGAATCCCGGACACCTACCTTTTGCACAGTGTGTACTCCTCACTGCTGGTGACACCCCGGGGGGGAGGTCTGAACTGCCATCCATCCTGTGTACCTGGGGGCAGCAATGAACACCATATAATGAGCACAGTCACTGATTTACACGACCCTTCGTACTTATAATCTATAAAGGAATTTGCGACTTTCCGTTTCCATTTTTCACTCCGCTCCTTCCCAGAGCCAGAATGTTTTTATTTCTTTTTCTGTTCACATAGCCTTATGAGGATTTATTTTTTGCAAGTTTAACTTTCTAATGGTTTTATTTAACATTGCATAGGATGCAGCGGGGAGCTGGAATAAAAACTCCAAATGAGGTGAATTGTGGGGGGGGGGGGGGGGGGGTTTATGGCGTTCCCTATGCAGTAAACTTGACCTGTTACCTTCATTCTCCAGGTCAGAGGTCAGTACGGTTAGGAGACTAAACATATCGTTTTTTTATTTTATACTGCGGTGCCGCGCGATGCGCTCCCTGTAAAAACACAATATACAGCAGCTCTACCACTGCAGACTGGCGAGTACCTGCTTCTGGGTTCTTGTTTATTCGACTGTATGTTCTTCGTGCTTTTCCTCTCGCTCTCACATCAACATGAAGGGGATTCGGGAGGCTGGACCCTATTACTTTCACAGAGCTTCCCCCGGCCGGCGGCACAGCTCTAATTCTAAAGTTTGCTCGCTCGCGCCGTGTGATGTCACAATTTGAGCTACGGACAGTTAGGAGGACCAAAGTTACACCAACGTGTTTCGAATAAAACTTTATTCTTGGTCAGGGATACTAGTTCGGTCTCCTCCTGCTGCTTATATAGGTCCGTTTCTCCTCCTTCATTTAACCGCCTCACGTCCGCCCATAGGATATAAACGTCCTATGGGTGGACGTCTATTTCTGACAGCACGTTTTAAAACGTCCTGTCAGAAATAGCAGCTGCACGCTAATCGTGCAGCTGCTGATTGGGTTGCCCGCTGTCAGTGACAGCAGGGCAACCCTAAGACAAGGCAGGGACAGTGCCCAGGTGTCCCTGCCTTCACAATCGCTGCAGACACAGCGCTCACCGAGCGCTGTGTATGCAGAGCAGGAAGCGCTGTGCGCTTCCTGTTCCGGCCCGGTGGTCATGTGACCGCCGTGACCGGAGAGTGCAGGGGCTGTGTGAGGTCTCTCAGAGACCTCGATCAGCCCTGCTCTGAGGCTGTACAGCGCTGGATTGCTGCTGTACAGCCTCTCTAGGGGTGCATTTGTCCTGTAACTGGGGCTACTATGTCAGCCCTGCTGTGAGGCTGTACAGCGCTGGATTGCTGCTGTACAGCCTCTCTAGGGGTGCATTTGTCCTGTAACTGGGGCTACTATGTCAGCCCCAGTTACAGGAGAAATCAACAGTGAAAAAAAAAAAGAAAAAGTGAAGTAAATGTCCCCCAGAGGTCTTGTATGACCTTATGGGGGACGAAAAGTGTAAAATAAAATAAAAATAAAATAAAGTGTTGAAAAAATAAAATAAAAAAAAGGTTCACATGTAAAAAAAAAAAAAAATCCCAAGTAAGGAATAAAAAAATAAAAAAAAAATAGAAAAAATAAAATAAAATAGACATATTTAGTATTGCCGCGTCCGTAAAAACCAGCTCTATAAAAATATCACATGACCTAACCCCTCGGGTGAACACCGTAAAAAATAAATAAAAAAAACTGTGTCAAAACAAGCAATTTTTGTCACCTTGCATCACAAAAGGTGCAACACCAAGTGATCAAAAATGCGTATGTCCCACAAAATAGTACCAATAAAACCGTCACCTCATCCCGCAAAAAATGAGCCCCTACATAAGAAAATCTCTCAAAAAATAAAAAAAACTATAGCTCTCAGAACATGGACACATTAAAACATAATTTTTTGGTTTCAAAAATGCTATTATTGTGTAAAACTTTAATAAATGAGAAAAAGTATACATATTAGGTATCGCCACGTCCGTAACAATCTGCTCTATAAAAATGTCACTTGACTGAACCCCTCAGGTGAACGCTGTAAAAATAAATAAATAGAAACTGTGCTAAAAAAAACCAATTTTTTGGTCACCTTGCCCCATAAAGTGTTATAATGAATGATCAAAAAATCATATGTACCCAAAAATAGTACTAATAAAACTGGCACCTTATCCCCTAGTTTCCAAAATGTGGTCACTTCTTGGGAGTTTCTACTGTAAGGGTGCATCAGGGGGCTTCAAATGGGACATGGCATCTAAAAACCATGTGGAGTTCCTTTCCTTCTGCGCCCTGCCGTGTGCCCATACAGCAGTTTATGACCACATGTGGGGTGTTTCTGTAAACCGCAGAATCTGTGTAATAAATATTGAGTTTTGTTTGGCTGTTAACCATCGATGTGTTAAAGAAAAAAATTGATTAAAATGGAAAATCTGCCAAAAAAGTGAAATTTAAAAATTTGATCTCCATTTTCCTTTAATTCTTGTGGAACGCCTAAAGGGTTAACAAAGTTTGTAAAATCGGTTTTGAATACCTTGAGGGGTGTAGTTTCTACAATGGGGTCATTTATGGGGGTATCCACTATGTAGGCCCCACAAAGTGACTTCAGACCTGAACTGGTCCTTATAAAGTGGGTTTTGGCAATTTTCTTACAAATTTGAAGAATTGCTTCTAAACTTCTAAGCCTTCTAACGTCCTAAAAAAATAAAATGACATTTCCAAAATGATGCCAACATAAAGTAGACATATGGGAAATGTTAAATAATAACTATTTTATGAGGTATCACTTTCTGTTTTGAAAGCAGAGAAATTGAAATTTAGAAAATTGCGAATTTTTCAAATTTTTGGGTAAATTTGGGATTTTTTCATAAATAAAGGTGAAATATTTTGACTCAAATTTATGACTATCATGAAGTACAATGTGTCACGAGAAAACAATCTCTGAATGACTTGGATAAATAAAGGCGTTCCAAAGTTATTACCACATAAAGTGAGATATGTCAGTTTTGCAAAATTTGGCCTGGTCAGGAAGGGGGCAAAGGGCCCAGATGGGAAGTGGTTAACCCCCTCATATCTTCTGCTCTCTAGCCTTCATTCATTCAAAGGCAGACCGTTCGATTTCGGAGTTCAATCCGGATGGTACTAAAGGTCCAGCGGGTCTCTGCTCGGGACATTGTTTTGATGAAATCCCCCCCTCTTTTGTCTTTATTAACTCTTTTTTGCACACCCCACATGTGCCACATGGGAAGAAGCCTGCTCGTGGTCTCGCTCTTTTGCCCACATTTCTTGCCTTTCTATATATGAATCTGGGGTTATTCGGAATATATTCCCCAATTATTTTGTCTTCTTTCAAAGTCTCCCAATGTTTTTTAATGATCTTCCTCAATATTCCTGTCTGACAGTTGTATTGTGTGATGATCGGCGGTATCTTACAGTTCTCCCTCTTTGTTATTATTCTCCTGTTTTTGTATCTTTTTGTACATTAGATCCTGTCTATTCATTTCCTTACCAATTCTTTTTGTTTTATTAATTTTTCTTTATTATAACCTCGAATATCTGTTGTAATCTGTCTGCCTCTACTTGATACTCCTTTTTTGTACAATTCCGTCTGATCCTCACAAATGGACTTTTTGGGATATTTTCCAACCATTGTGGAAGACGGCAACTATCCCATGAGATGAAACTGTTTACATCCGTCGGTTTATTATATGTTTTTGTCTGTATCTTGCCTTCAATGTAAATTGTGAGATCTAAAAAATGTATTTCCCTATTATTAAATACCGGTGTAAATTCCAGATAAAATTCTTTTTACTTTGTTTTATTAAAAAAATATTTTTAATTCATCTCCGCCACCCCCCCTCTCCCAATAAATATCACATCGTCTATGAATCTTTTCCACAGGGCGATATCCGTAGCTCAAATTGTGACGTCACAATTCATGTGAGCGAGCAAACTTTAGAATTAGAGCTGTGCCGCCGGCCGGGGGAAGCTCGGTAAAAGTAATAGGGTCCAGCCTCCCGAATCCCCTTCATGTTGATGTGAGAGCGAGAGGAAAAGCACGAAGAACATACAGTCGAATAAACAAGAACCCAGAAACAGGTACTCGCCAGTCTGCAGTGGTAGAGCTGCTGTATATTGTGTTTACAGGGCGTGGACAGGGAGCGCACCACTGTACAAAATTTTAAAAAAATATTTCCATCGCCATATTCTCACCCCTATCACCTCTGGTTATGTGTGCGGAGCTGTGACACCAGAACACCAGCCAAGTGGGGCGATGTCAGGAGGGGACACGCCGGCACGCGATGTCAGCGGGGACACACCGGCACGCGATGTCAGCGGGGTCTCCTTCTAGGGAGACAGCTGAGGTCCGAGGCTCTTCTGACCTCCCCGTGTACTGCGCAATATATAATCGTCCACTGCGCTCCGCCCTCAGACCCTCCGGACTAATCCAAGGGGGTCACCCACCCACATGCAGAAGGATCCAGGATGTCTTACCGTCTTCCAAATCCTCCGCGTGAAAACCCGAGCGAACGGAGTTGGTGACATTCTGAAAACATGAGAGGAGACAATGACGTCATCAGACTCAGGCCACGCCTCTAACTGATGTCACATTTACAGTTAAATCCCCAGCATGCATTTCTTAGGCTCTGATGAGAGTTGTAGTTTTGGGGGGCAGTGATGCAGATGGCATGCCCCATTTTTCCTTACCTCGATCTCAGCAAGCAGAGCCTTTAACCGTGACAGGTCCTTGGTCACCATACCGTTCTAGTGGAGGAAAGAGATGACATGAGGCAGGTCCGGACCCTCAGAGCCCCTCCCCTGCACATTGTGGGGGCCGCAAAGTCTCCCCCATAACAAATATCCAATATAATCAGCCTATAATGGAGGCATCCCCGACGAGAGACTTTTGGCCAAATTAACAGACTAAACTCCCCACCGTTTTCAATATCTCCGAAGCTATCAGTGAATGAAAGCATTAAAGGGGTATTCCAGCCTGAAGCATTTATCACCTATGCCTCTGCCGGCCATTTCCATAGATTGTGATCGGAGCCTTTCCATTCAATCTCTCCCTAGCTGATGGCCTATGGTGGGTGAGGAGGGCCCCCTGGTTTTATAATCAGCGGGGGTCCTTGTGGTTGACCTGTCCCCTATCCAGTGAGTAGGTGATAAAACATTCAGATTGGAATACCCCTTTAATGCTCAGGCTGACCTAGTCTTGCTCTCCTGTCACCTGCACTGACACACTGTAACAAACCATCAGTGCCGGAGAGAGGTTTGTGCTGCGTTTACCTCACAAAGGAGGTGCCTGCGCTGGATTGAAACATTCAGTTCAGACCGGGTCTGTTCTACAAAGTTCACTCAACCACAGCAAGCAGACATATTGACAATAGTAACTGAGCCACAGATGTGAGCAGAGCTGCACTGTACAGCATGGTGCAGAGACGGACAGAGCGGCATCTCCTCACTAAGCCACAGGTGTGAACAGAGCTGCACTGTACAGCATGGTGCAGACACTGACATCATCTCCTCGCTCATACTTCATTTCCCCAGTGACAGTGCAGCCACATCATGACTTCAGCAGGTCACCCCCATTTTTACAGTGACCCACCCCACGTCAATTACGGCTGGACTCATCCATGTCTCAGGACAAGGGGTGTTCTTACCAGTGGCTCTCCGATCAGAGTCTTGGATAATACACCGGACACGATCTGCAGCTTCCCCTCCAGATGCAAACAGCACAGTACAGTGTGAACAGAGGCGTCCAACTGCGAGTGGCCCGACCCCAGGACTGGAGAGAGAGAGGAGAACGTAGTCAGAAGGGGATCGCCCCAACATCTCCCGATCATCGGCTCAATCACCCCCGGAGGACGAAGGCCCTGCGTAGCGGAGGCAGTCCGCACTTACCCAACTTGCAGTCTTCATCCGCCTGATCATAGTTTTTCTACAACAGACAGAAAGTAGAGACACATAAGAACTACAAACAACGCGTGTGTGTGCAGAGCTGGCCATTACTGGAGACAGTCAGCAAGCTGGTGGACGACTTACTTTTCCTGTATTAGAAGACTGCTAGCGTAAAGACATTTATCAGAATGCAGACACTGAACAAGCAGGGAATGCTGGAAAAAATGTGCAAATCTTCTGTAAGTGAGGGGGGGGGGGGAGGGGATGAGAAAGGGGTGCAGGGCAGTGGGGCGCAGCGCCCCCAGAGGTGTCATTCACTAGCTGCAGCAATGAGGCCCATAAGGTAGAGCAGACACTGAACAAGCAGGGAATGCTGGGAAATGTAAGTGAGGGGTGGGGAGAGGATGAGAGGCGGGGGAGGCACAGTGGAGTGCAGCGCCCCCAAGAGGTGTCACTCACCAGCTGCAGGAACGAGGCGATGCGGTAGAGCAGGCTCTCGATCTTGATGCGGTTGATCTGCGAGGCGCAGGCCGGCGTGCTCTTGTAGTGGCTGAGGGACAGCAGACATTCTGTGCAGTGCGTCACCGCCGCCTCGTAGTCCAGCCGCCGGAAGGAGTCACATGCTTGTTCACAAGGATGAGCCGGTCTTCTGTCTGCCATGACTCAGGACAGGACTCCTGCCGACAAACACATCACATGGTATCAGGAATGACAGGGGGCGGGGCTGTGACAACCTCTCAGACAGGATATACAGGCAGGTTGTCAGCAGTAATAGATGAATAGATGTTCCTGTAGTATAAGGAGTGTGGATCTCATGTCTGATCACATGTCATTATATCAGTGATGTCATCAGCAGGGGGCGGGGCTGTGACTACCTCTCAGACATGATATACAGGCAGGTTGTCAGCAGTAATAGATGTTCCTGTAGTATAAGGTGTGTGGATCTCATGTCTGATCACATGTCATTATATCAGTGATGTCATCAGCAGGGGGCGGGGCTGTGACAACCTCTCAGACATGATATACAGGCAGGTTGTCAGCAGTAATAGATGAATAGATGTTCCTGTAGTATAAGGTGTGTGGATCCCATGTCTGATCACATGTCATTATATCAGTGATGTCATCAGCAGGGGGCGGGGCTGTGACAACCTCTCAGACAGGATATACAGGCAGGTTGTCAGCAGTAATAGATGAATAGATGTTCCTGTAGTATAAGGAGTGTGGATCTCATGTCTGATCACATGTCATTATATCAGTGATGTCATCAGCAGGGGGCGGGGCTGTGACAACCTCTCAGACATGATATACAGGCAGGTTGTCAGCAGTAATAGATGAATAGATGTTCCTGTAGTATAAGGTGTGTGGATCCCATGTCTGATCACATGTCATTATATCAGTGATGTCATCAGCAGGGGGTGGGGCTGTGACAACCTCTCAGACAGGATATACAGGCAGGTTGTCAGCAGTAATAGATGGATAGATGTTCCTGTAGTATAAGGTGTGTGGATCTCATGTCTGATCACATGTCATTATATCAGTGATGTCATCAGCAGGGGGCGGGGCTGTGACAACCTCTCAGACAGGATATACAGGCAGGTTGTCAGCAGTAATAGATGAATAGATGTTCCTGTAGTATAAGGAGTGTGGATCCCATGTCTGATCACATGTCATTATATCAGTGATGTCATCAGCAGGGGGCGGGGCTGTGACTACCTCTCAGACATGATATACAGGCAGGTTGTCAGCAGTAATAGATGAATAGATGTTCCTGTAGTATAAGGTGTGTGGATCTCATGTCTGATCACATGTCTATATATCAGTGATGTCATCAGCAGGGGGCGGGGCTGTGACTACCTCTCAGACATGATATACAGGCAGGTTGTCAGCAGTAATAGATGAATAGATGTTCCTGTAGTATAAGGTGTGTGGATCTCATGTCTGATCACATGTCATTATATCAGTGATGTCATCAGCAGGGGGCGGGGCTGTGACTACCTCTCAGACAGGATATACAGGCAGGTTGTCAGCAGTAATAGATGAATAGATGTTCCTGTAGTATAAGGAGTGTGGATCCCATGTCTGATCACATGTCATTATATCAGTGATGTCATCAGCAGGGGGCGGGGCTGTGACTACCCCTCATACATGATATACAGGCAGGTTGTCAGCAGTAATAGATGAATAGATGTTCCTGTAGTATAAGGAGTGTGGATCTCATGTCTGATCACATGTCATTATATCAGTGATGTCATCAGCAGGGGGCGGGGCTGTGACTACCTCTCAGACATGACATACAGGCAGGTTGTCAGCAGTAATAGATGTTCCTGTAGTATAAGGTGTGTGGATCTCATGTCTGATCACATGTCATTATATCAGTGATGTCATCAGCAGGGGGCGGAGCTGTGACTACCTCTCAGACAGGATATACAGGCAGGTTGTCAGCAGTAATAGATGTTCCTGTAGTATAAGGTGTGTGGATCTCATGTCTGATCACATGTCATTATATCAGTGATGTCATCAGCAGGGGGCGGGGCTGTGACAACCTCTCAGACATGATATACAGGCAGGTTGTCAGCAGTAATAGATGAATAGATGTTCCTGTAGTATAAGGTGTGTGGATCTCATCTCTGATCACATGTCATTATATCAGTGATGTCATCAGCAGGAGGCGGAGCTGTGACTACCTCTCAGACATGATATACAGGCAGGTTGTCAGCAGTAATAGATGAATAGATGTTCCTGTAGTATAAGGAGTGTGGATCTCCTGTCTGATCACATGTCATTATATCAGTGATGTCATCAGCAGGGGGCGGGGCTGTGACTACCTCTCAGACATGATATACAGGCAGGTTGTCAGCAGTAATAGATGAATAGATGTTCCTGTAGTATAAGGTGTGTGGATCTCATCTCTGATCACATGTCATTATATCAGTGATGTCATCAGCAGGAGGCGGAGCTGTGACTACCTCTCAGACAGGATATACAGGCAGGTTGTCAGCAGTAATAGATGGATAGATGTTCCTGTAGTATAAGGAGTGTGGATCTCATGTCTGATCACATGTCATTATATCAGTGATGTCATCAGCAGGAGGCGGAGCTGTGACTACCTCTCAGACAGGATATACAGGCAGGTTGTCAGCAGTAATAGATGAACAGCACATTACATAGTAGTCGGCGGCAGCAGCACTAGCTCCTCAGTGACCATTCTCAGTTGCCCGTGTGATCAGGGGATTATTCTGTGCTGCCCCCACTCTACACTGGGACGCCCCCACTCTACACTGGGACGCCCCCCCAGGCTCGGACACTGGGTACCTCACACACTGTCCACAGGAGCTTGCAATCAGACAAGTAACAGAGAACGTGAGCGTTGGCGGCTCAGGTCATGTGTGACCTCACCCCCAGTATAAGGATATGATTAGCGGCGTCAGTGCCACAGTCACCCGCAGGGTGGTTATCTGAGGTCACTGAGCTTTCACTTTATCCAGCAGTCTCATTAGACAGCAATTATCTGTTCTGCACGTCTCCACCTCCTGTAGTCACATCTAGAGCTGCGGGCTCCTAGACTCTCAGTCCACTGTGTGAACGGTGCAGGGGGAGAAAAGAACTACATCTCCCACAATGAAACAGGTCGGAGAGCAGCCCAAAGCTGTTACAGCTGCCAGCAGGACTGTGAGCGCAGCTCCGGATGTGACTAAAGTGAAAGGCATGTAATAACGACAGAATTGCGAGTGCAGCTCTGGATGTGACAAGTATAGCACCGTGTAAGAGGAGAATTGCGAGTGCAGCTCTGGAATGCCTCTAGTGGGGGAACTGGGGCCTGAGTGGCCGATCCCTGTATCCACACTGTCACCAGACTGTATCCACACTGTCACCAGACTGTACCCACACTGTCACCAGACTGTACCCACACTGTCATCAGACTGTACCCACACTGTCATCAGACTGTACCCACACTGTCACCAGACTGTACCCACACTGTACCCACACTGTACCCACACTGTACCCACACTGTACCCACACTGTACCCACACTGTAACCAGACTGTAACCAGACTGTATCCACACTGTAACCAGACTGTATCCACACTGTAACCAGACTGTATCCACACTGTAACCAGACTGTATCCACACTGTAACCAGACTGTATCCACAATGTAACCAGACTGTATCCACAATGTAACCAGACTGTATCCACAATGTAACCAGACTGTATCCACAATGTAACCAGACTGTATCCACAATGTAACCAGACTGTATCCACAATGTAACCAGACTGTATCCACAATGTATATAGACTGTATCCACAATGTATATAGACTGTATCCACAATGTATATAGACTGTACCCACAATGTATTCACACTGTAACCAGACTGTACCCACCATGTATTCACACTGTAACCAGACTGTATCCACAATGTAACCAGACTGTATCCACAATGTATATAGACTGTACCCACAATGTATTCACACTGTAACCAGACTGTACCCACCATGTATTCACACTGTAACCAGACTGTATCCACACTGTATATAGACTGTATCCACAATGTATATAGACTGTATCCACAATGTATATAGACTGTATCCACACTGTAACCAGACTGTATCCACACTGTAACCAGACTGTATCCACACTGTAACCAGACTGTATCCACACTGTATCCACACTGTAACCAGACTGTATCCACAATGTAACCAGACTGTATCCACAATGTAACCAGACTGTATCCACAATGTAACCAGACTGTATCCACAATGTAACCAGACTGTATCCACAATGTATATAGACTGTATCCACAATGTATATAGACTGTATCCACAATGTATATAGACTGTATCCACAATGTATATAGACTGTATCCACAATGTATATAGACTGTATCCACAATGTATATAGACTGTACCCACAATGTATATAGACTGTACCCACAATGTATTCACACTGTAACCAGACTGTATCCACACTGTAACCAGACTGTATCCACACTGTAACCAGACTGTATCCACACTGTAACCAGACTGTATCCACACTGTATATAGACTGTATCCACAATGTATATAGACTGTATCCACACTGTAACCAGACTGTATCCACACTGTAACCAGACTGTATCCACAATGTATATAGACTGTATCCACAATGTATATAGACTGTATCCACAATGTATATAGACTGTATCCACAATGTATATAGACTGTACCCACAATGTATATAGACTGTACCCACAATGTATATAGACTGTACCCACAATGTATATAGACTGTACCCACAATGTATATAGACTGTACCCACAATGTATATAGACTGTACCCACAATGTATATAGACTGTACCCACAATGTATATAGACTGTACCCACAATGTATATAGACTGTACCCACAATGTATATAGACTGTACCCACAATGTATTCACACTGTAACCAGACTGTACCCACAATGTATTCACACTGTAACCAGACTGTACCCACAATGTATTCACACTGTAACCAGACTGTACCCACAATGTATTCACACTGTAACCAGACTGTAACCACAATGTATTCACACTGTAACCAGACTGTACCCACAATGTATTCACACTGTAACCAGACTGTACCCACAATGTATTCACACTGTAACCAGACTGTACCCACAATGTATTCACACTGTAACCAGACTGTAACCACAATGTATTCACACTGTAACCAGACTGTATCCACATCATATGAACACAATTAGAGATGAGAGAATTTCATGTTCTGAAATTTGTTCACACTTCGTTTGGTGGTAAAAGGTGAATTGCGTTATGGATTTTGTTACCACGGACCATACAGCAATTCTATGACGGAATGCCTTTAGAAGACTCCCCTGCATAACGGAAACCAGACGGATCCGTTATGCAGCCCATAGACTTCTATTATGACGGAATGAATAACGGAATGCCTCTAAAGGCGTCCGTGGTGCATTCAGTCATAGAATTGCGTTATGGTCCGTGGTAACGGAATCCATAAAGTAATTCACGTTTTTCCACAAAACAAAGTGTGAACAAATTTCGAAATATGAAATTCGCTCATCTCTAAACACAATCCTCAGGCTGCATCTACACTGCGTGCACAGCGTACCCAGGCTGCATCTACACTGCGTGCACAGCGTACCCAGGCTGCATCTACACTGCGTGCACAGCGTACCCAGGCTGCATCTACACTGCGTGCACAGCGTACCCAGGCTGCATCTACACTGCGTGCACAGCGTACCCAGGCTGCATCTACACTGCGTGCACGGCGTACCCAGGCTGCATCTACACTGCGTGCACGGCGTACCCAGGCTGCATCTACACTGCGTGCACGGCGTACCCAGGCTGCATCTACACTGCGTGCACGGCGTACCCAGGCTGCATCTACACTGCGTGCACGGCGTACCCAGGCTGCATCTACACTGCGTGCACAGCGTACCCAGGCTGCATCTACACTGCGTGCACAGCGTACCCAGGCTGCATCTACACTGCGTGCACAGCGTACCCAGGCTGCATCTACACTGCGTGCACAGCGTACCCAGGCTGCATCTACACTGCGTGCACAGCGTACCCAGGCTGCATCTACACTGCGTGCACAGCGTACCCAGGCTGCATCTACACTGCGTGCACAGCGTACCCAGGCTGCATCTACACTGCGTGCACAGCGTACCCAGGCTGCATCTACACTGCGTGCACAGCGTACCCAGGCTGCATCTACACTGCGTGCACAGCGTACCCAGGCTGCATCTACACTGCGTGCACAGCGTACCCAGGCTGCATCTACACTGCGTGCACAGCGTACCCAGGCTGCATCTACACTGCGTGCACAGCGTACCCAGGCTGCATCTACACTGCGTGCACAGCGTACCCAGGCTGCATCTACACTGCGTGCACAGCGTACCCAGGCTGCATCTACACTGCGTGCACAGCGTACCCAGGCTGCATCTACACTGCGTGCACAGCGTACCCAGGCTGCATCTACACTGCGTGCACAGCGTACCCAGGCTGCATCTACACTGCGTGCACAGCGTACCCAGGCTGCATCTACACTGCGTGCACAGCGTACCCAGGCTGCATCTACACTGCGTGCACAGCGTACCCAGGCTGCATCTACACTGCGTGCACAGCGTACCCAGGCTGCATCTACACTGCGTGCACAGCGTACCCAGGCTGCATCTACACTGCGTGCACAGCGTACCCAGGCTGCATCTACACTGCGTGCACAGCGTACCCAGGCTGCATCTACACTGCGTGCACAGCGTACCCAGGCTGCATCTACACTGCGTGCACAGCGTACCCAGGCTGTATCTACATTGTATGCACAGTGTAACCAGACTATAGCCACAATATACCCACTCTGTTATCACACTATGTCAACACTGTATCAAAACCATATCTAAGCTGTATCCACGCTATATCCACATTTTATGCAGGCTCCATCCACAAAATACCCACATTGAATCCAACCTGTAGCCACAAAATATCCCAATATATAAACACTGCATCCAAGCTGTACCCACAACATATCTGCACTGTATCCAAGCTGCATCTCCAATATATGCACAATGTACCCAAGCTGCATCCGCCTTGTATCCACAATATACCCAAACTATATACACAATATAGATCAAGAAAGGGACCCGCTCACCACTGTGCCCACAATGTAGGTGCTCTTTTCAAAGAAAAGTCTAAATGGTAAAATGTATTGGAATGGCACTCATATATGGAATAGGAACATGGTTTATTAAATAAAATTAATTAGGGATATTGTCACCTGTCACAAATAAATTTTCAATAAAATACAATATTAATACAATAAATCATACACAAAATCAATATATTAAAATCTTAAAAAACATCAAAAATATCCAATGGTGCAGGAGCCAATGGCGCTTGATGTCTCTGGACCTGTGAGGTCCTGGCTGACATACAGGAGGTGTAATATCCCTCTATAAAAAGTGAAACCGATCACGGCAATTACTGCTGTTGTTACATGAGGAATGAACTGAGTTATCAACTTGCATTCTATGGCAGTACACTTGCATTCTATGGCAGTACACTTGCATTCTATGGCAGTACACTTGCATTCTATGGCAGTACACTTGCATTCTATGGCAGTACACTTGCATTCTATGGCAGTACACTTGCATTCTATGGCAGTACACTTGCATTCTATGGCAGTACACTTGCATTCTATGGCAGTACACTTGCATTCTATGGCAGTACACTTGCATTCTATGGCAGTACACTTGCATTCTATGGCAGTACACTTGCATTCTATGGCAGTACACTTGCATTCTATGGCAGTACACTTGCATTCTATGGCAGTACACTTGCATTCTATGGCAGTACACTTGCATTCTATGGCAGTACACTTGCATTCTATGGCAGTACACTTGCATTCTATGGCAGTACACTTGCATTCTATGGCAGTACACTTGCATTCTATGGCAGTACACTTGCATTCTATGGCAGTACACTTGTATTCTATGGCAGTACACTTGTATTCTATGGCAGTACACTTGTATTCTGTGGCAGTACACTTGTATTCTATGGCAGTACACTTGTATTCTATGGCAGTACACTTGTATTCTATGGCAGTACACTTGTGTGTAACCACACACAGTGAATTAGCTGTTAGCCCTCTATTGAGAACTTACTTTGCCGGCAATTACAAACAGCAGACAACCAGTCTGCAACAGTGTTACTGCGGACATAGTTACACTGTCCTATTGGAAAGTTGCTTTGGAGGAATTATTGGTCTATTCAAAGCGCTGATTATAAACATTGGTTTGCAACAGTGTTAAGATATTGTGGACAAAGATACACTGCCTTATTGAAAACATCAGCTCATTGAAAGCACTGAATTCTGTGGATCCGGGATATTTCCAATATACCGGACTCCAATCAGCGAGTGTTGGAGCAGCAGCAGCACATGGAAGTTGTCGTTTAGAGGGAATACCAGTCAGGGCGGCAGAAACCGAGGGCACTATTGTCTAACCGCCAGGACCTCACAGGTCCAGAGACATCAAGTGCCATCGGCTCCTGCACCATTGGATATTTTTGATGTTTTAAGATTTTAATATATTGATTTTGTGTATGATTTATTGTATTAATATTGTATTTTATTAAAAATTTATTTGTGACAGGTGACAATATCCCTAATTCATTTTATTTAATAAACCATGTTCCTATTCCATATATGAGTGCCAGTCCAATACATTTTACCCTGTATCCACAATATACCCACACTGTATCCAAGCTGCATCTACCCTGTATCCACAATATACCCACACTGTATCCAAGCTGCATCCACAATATAACCACACTGTATCCAAGCTGCATCTACCCTGTATCCACAATATACCCACACTGTATCCAAGCTGCATCTACCCTGTATCCACAATATACCCACACTGTATCCAAGCTGCATCCACAATATAACCACAGTGTATCCAAGCTGCATCTACCCTGTATCCACAATATACCCACACTGTATCCAAGCTGCATCTACCCTGTATCCACAATATACCCACACTGTATCCAAGCTGCATCTACCCTGTATCCACAATATACCCACACTGTATCCAAGCTGCATCTACCCTGTATCCACAATATATCCACACTGTATCCAAGCTGCATCCACAATATACCCACACTGTATCCAAGCTGCATCCACAATATAACCACACTGTATCCACAATATACCCACACTGTGTCCAAGCTGCATCTACCCTGTATCCACAATATACCCACACTGTATCCAAACTGCATCCACAATATACCCACACTGTATCCAAGCTGCATCTACCCTGTATCCACAATATACCCACACTGCATCCAAGCTGTATCTACCCTGTATCCACAATATACCCACACTGTATCCAAGCTGCATCTGCCTTGTATCCACAATATACCCACACTGTATCCAAGCTGCATCTACCCTGTATCCACAATATATCCACACTGTATCCAAGCTGCATCCACAATATACCCACACTGTATCCAAGCTGCATCCACAATATACCCACACTGTATCCAAGCTGCATCTACCCTGTATCCACAATATACCCACACTGTATCCAAGCTGCATCTACCCTGTATCCACAATATACCCACACTGTATCCAAACTGCATCCACAATATACCCACACTGTATCCAAGCTGCATCCACAATATACCCACACTGTATCCAAGCTGCATCTACCCTGTATCCACAATATACCCACACTGTGTCCAAGCTGCATCTACCCTGTATCCACAATATACCCACACTGTATCCAAGCTGCATCTACCCTGTATCCACAATATACCCACACTGTATCCAAACTGCATCCACAATATACCCACACTGTATCCAAGCTGCATCCACAATATACCCACACTGTATCCAAGCTGCATCTACCCTGTATCCACAATATACCCACACTGTATCCAAGCTGCATCTACCCTGTATCCACAATATACCCACACTGCATCCAAGCTGCATCTACCCTGTATCCACAATATATCCACACTGTATCCAAGCTGTATCTACCCTGTATCCACAATATACCCACACTGTATCCAAGCTGCATCCACAATATAACCACACTGTATCCAAACTGCATCTACCCTGTATCCACAATATACCCACACTGTATCCAAGCTGCATCCACAATATAACCACACTGTATCCAAGCTGCATCTACCCTGTATCCACAATATACCCACACTGTATCCAAGCTGCATCTACCCTGTATCCACAATATACCCACACTGTATCCAAGCTGTATCTACACTGTATCCACAATATACCCACACTGTATCCAAGCTGCATCTAACCTGTATTTACAATATACCCACACTGTATCCAAGCTGCATCTACCCTGTATCCACAATATACCCACACTGTATCCAAGCTGCATCTACCCTGTATCCACAATATACCCACACTGTATCCAAGCTGCATCTACCCTGTATCCACAATATATCCACACTGTATCCAAGCTGCATCCACAATATACCCACACTGTGTCCAAGCTGCATCTACCCTGTATCCACAATACACCCACACTGTATCCAAGCTGCATCTACCCTGTATCCACAATATACCCACACTGTATCCAAGCTGTATCTAACCTGTATTTACAATATACCGACACTGCATCCAAGCTGCATCTACCCTGTATCCACAATATACCCACACTGTATCCAAGCTGTATCTAACCTGTATTTACAATATACCCACACTGTATCCAAGCTGCATCTACCCTGTATCCACAATATATCCAGACCATATCCAAGCTGTATCTACCCTGTATCCACAATATATCCAGACCATATCCAAGCTGCATCTACCTTGTATCCACAATATACCCACACTGTATCCAAGCTGCATCCACAATATACCCACACTGTATCCAAGCTGCATCTACCCTGTATCCACAATATACCCACACTGTATCCAAGCTGCATCCACAATATACCCACACTGTATCCAAGCTGCATCTACCCTGTATCCACAATATACCCACACTGTATCCAAGCTGTATCTAACCTGTATTTACAATATACCCACACTGTATCCAAGCTGCATCTACCCTGTATCCACAATATATCCAGACCATATCCAAGCTGTATCTACCCTGTATCCACAATATATCCAGACCATATCCAAGCTGCATCTACCCTGTATCCACAATATACCCACACTGTATGCAAACTGCATCCACAATATACCCACACTGTATCCAAGCTGCATCTACCCTGTATTTACAATATACCCACACTGTATCCAAGCTGTATCTACCCTGTATTTACAATATACCCACACTGTATCCAAGCTGCATCCACAATATAACCACACTGTATCCAAGCTGCATCTACCCTGTATCCACAATATACCCACACTGTATCCAAGCTGCATCTACCCTGTATCCACAATATACCCACACTGTATCCAAGCTGTATCTACACTGTATCCACAATATACCCACACTGTATCCAAGCTGCATCTAACCTGTATTTACAATATACCCACACTGTATCCAAGCTGCATCTACCCTGTATCCACAATATACCCACACTGTATCCAAGCTGCATCTACCCTGTATCCACAATATACCCACACTGTATCCAAGCTGCATCTACCCTGTATCCACAATATATCCACACTGTATCCAAGCTGCATCCACAATATACCCACACTGTGTCCAAGCTGCATCTACCCTGTATCCACAATACACCCACACTGTATCCAAGCTGCATCTACCCTGTATCCACAATATACCGACACTGTATCCAAGCTGTATCTAACCTGTATTTACAATATACCGACACTGCATCCAAGCTGCATCTACCCTGTATCCACAATATACCCACACTGTATCCAAGCTGTATCTAACCTGTATTTACAATATACCCACACTGTATCCAAGCTGCATCTACCCTGTATCCACAATATATCCAGACCATATCCAAGCTGTATCTACCCTGTATCCACAATATATCCAGACCATATCCAAGCTGCATCTACCTTGTATCCACAATATACCCACACTGTATCCAAGCTGCATCTGCCTTGTATCCACAATATACCCACACTGTATCCAAGCTGCATCCACAATATACCCACACTGTATCCAAGCTGCATCTACCCTGTATCCACAATATACCCACACTGTATCCAAGCTGTATCCACAATATACCCACACTGTATCCAAGCTGCATCTACCCTGTATCCACAATATACCCACACTGTATCCAAGCTGTATCTAACCTGTATTTACAATATACCCACACTGTATCCAAGCTGCATCTACCCTGTATCCACAATATATCCAGACCATATCCAAGCTGCATCTACCCTGTATCCACAATATACCCACACTGTATGCAAACTGCATCCACAATATACCCACACTGTATCCAAGCTGCATCTACCCTGTATTTACAATATACCCACACTGTATCCAAGCTGTATCTACACTGTATCCACAATATACCCACACTGTATCCAAGCTGTATCTAACCTGTATTTACAATATACCCACACTGTATCCAAGCTGCATCTACCCTGTATCCACAATATACCCACACTGTATCCAAACTGCATACACAATATAACCACAGTGTATCCAAGCTGCATCTACCCTGTATCCACAATATACCCACACTGTATCCAAGCTGCATCTACCCTGTATCCACAATATACCCACACTGTATCCAAGCTGCATCTACCCTGTATTTACAATATACCCACACTGTATCCAAGCTGTATCTACACTGTATCCACAATATACCCACACTGTATCCAAGCTGTATCTAACCTGTATTTACAATATACCCACACTGTATCCAAGCTGTATCTACCCTGTATCCACAATATATCCAGACCATATCCAAGCTGCATCTGCCTTGTATCCACAATATACCCACACTGTATCCAAGCCGTATCTACCCTGTATCCACAATATACCCACACTGTATCCAAGCTGTATCTACCCTGTATCCACAATATACCCACACTGTATCCAAGCTGTATCTAACCTGTATTTACAATATACCCACACTGCATCCAAGCTGTATCTACCCTGTATCCACAATATACCCACACTGTATCCAAGCTGCATCTGCCTTGTATCCACAATATACCCACACTGTATCCAAGCTGCATCTACCCTGTATCCACAATATACCCACACTGTATCCAAGCTGTATCTAACCTGTATTTACAATATACCCACACTGTATCCAAGCTGTATCTATCCTGTATCCACAATATATCCAGACCATATCCAAGCTGCATCTGCCTTGTATCCACAATATACCCACACTGTATCCAAGCCGTATCTACCCTGTATCCACAATATACCCACACTGTATCCAAGCTGTATCTACCCTGTATCCACAATATACCCACACTGTATCCAAGCTGTATCTAACCTGTATTTACAATATACCCACACTGTATCCAAGCTGCATCCACAATATACCCACACTATATACTCGCCACATACGCACCTTCTATACGACGGTCTCCGGGCTCCTCTACATCGTCCGGCACTCACAGACAGAATGAATGAAGAGTCAGTGGGTATGCTTGACCTGCCACTCCACTCATGTGGGGGCGCAGGACCCTCATTCTCGTGGCCGGACCCCCACCAATCACAGACTTATCCCTAAGCTGTATCTTATATACAACTGCATGGAGGAGGACATTAGTGTATAACGCAAAGTTCTGCAACTTACCAGTAAATTTTACATTTCAGTATCTCACCATTTTCAAGACCTCTGCTTGCTGTCAGTGATAATCTTGCACAAATCCACTCACAGCTGCACTGATACACTGCAACAAACTGTCAGGACAGGAGAGATTTCTTTTGTTGATGTTTTTAGATCACAGAGGATTTTCTACGGTGATACATAGTAAAAAAATATATATATATAGTCTCTATAACAGGATGTTTCCATTCACTGTCAGCTAGCACCAATCTTGAAAATGGTGAGAAGTGAAATGTGTTGTAAAGATGTCGGACTTTTCATCACACAAGGATCAGGAGACTGGAACCCGGCGCTGACCCAAACTGAACCTCAATGACTGGAGACGCGTGGGAGGTCGTGCTGCCAGCACCGCCCAGGAACCTGTACAAGATATAACGTCATCCCCGGGAGGTGGCGCATTGGCCATGACACAGGGGCTGCAGCTCCGGGACCAGGTGGGAGATGAGCAGCGCGGGGAGTAATAAACTTTCCCCGGACGATGGGAACTTTCCAAATCTTCTCTCACACAAAAAAAAAAAAAAAAAAAGACAAAAACTGCGAGACAAGCTTTATAACCCATCACACACCCCCCGACTACCCCCAACATAACCCATCACACCCCCCGACTACCCCCAACATAACCCATCACACCCCCCGACTACCCCCAACATAACCCATCACACCCCCCGACTACCCCCAACATAACCCATCACACCCCCCGACTACCCCCAACATAACCCATCACACCCCCCGACTACCCCCAACATAACCCATCACACCCCCCGACTACCCCCAACATAACCCATCACACCCCCCGACTACCCCCAACATAACCCATCACACCCCCCGACTACCCCCAACATAACCCATCACACCCCCCGACTACCCCCAACATAACCCATCACACCCCCCGACTACCCCCAACATAACCCATCACACCCCCCGACTACCCCCAACATAACCCATCACACCCCCCGACTACCCCCAACATAACCCATTACACACCCCCAACATAACCCATCACACCCCCCCCCCACTACCCCCAACATAACACAACAGTCCCCACTACCCCCAACATAACCCAACAGTCCCCACTACCCCCAACATAACCCATCACACCCCCACTACCCCCAACATAACCCATCACACACCCCGACTACCCCCAACATAACCCATCACACCCCCCGACTACCCCCAACATAACCCATCACACCCCCCGACTACCCCCAACATAACCCATTACACACCCCCAACATAACCCATCACACCCCCCGACTACCCCCAACATAACACAACAGTCCCCACTACCCCCAACATAACCCAACAGTCCCCACTACCCCCAACATAACCCATCACACCCCCACTACCCCCAACATAACCCATCACACACCCCCAACATAACCCATCACACCCCCCCCCCACTACCCCCAACATAACCCATCACACCCCCCCCCCCCACTACCGATGGGAACTTTCCAAATCTTCTCTCACACAAAAAAAAAAAAAAAAAAAGACAAAAACTGCGAGACAAGCTTTATAACCCATCACACACCCCCCGACTACCCCCAACATAACCCATCACACCCCCCGACTACCCCCAACATAACCCATCACACCCCCCGACTACCCCCAACATAACCCATCACACCCCCCGACTACCCCCAACATAACCCATCACACCCCCCGACTACCCCCAACATAACCCATCACACCCCCCGACTACCCCCAACATAACCCATCACACCCCCCGACTACCCCCAACATAACCCATCACACCCCCCGACTACCCCCAACATAACCCATCACACCCCCCGACTACCCCCAACATAACCCATCACACCCCCCGACTACCCCCAACATAACCCATCACACCCCCCGACTACCCCCAACATAACCCATTACACACCCCCCGACTACCCCCAACATAACCCATTACACACCCCCAACATAACCCATCACACCCCCCCCCCACTACCCCCAACATAACACAACAGTCCCCACTACCCCCAACATAACCCAACAGTCCCCACTACCCCCAACATAACCCATCACACCCCCACTACCCCCAACATAACCCATCACACACCCCGACTACCCCCAACATAACCCATCACACCCCCCGACTACCCCCAACATAACCCATCACACCCCCCGACTACCCCCAACATAACCCATTACACACCCCCAACATAACCCATCACACACCCCGACTACCCCCAACATAACACAACAGTCCCCACTACCCCCAACATAACCCAACAGTCCCCACTACCCCCAACATAACCCATCACACCCCCACTACCCCCAACATAACCCATCACACACCCCCAACATAACCCATCACACCCCCCCCCCACTACCCCCAACATAACCCATCACACCCCCCCCCCCACTACCCCCAACATAACACAACAGTCCCCACTATCACTACAACTACCCCCAATGTAACACAACAATCACGCCCACCATCCCCACGCTGCAGAGCTTCTCACCCGACTGTATAAAAGTGCTCGCACCTCATATCACACACATTGTAATAATACTCCCACCCCCGTGGCCCAGCGGCGCCCCCACCCTCCTCGCACCCGCACAGGGTGAGCCGGGGCCCGTCCTGCTCCCTGTTATTACCGGGTCCCCGTCCTATCCTCTGCGGCCTGCACTTTCCCCGGCGCCGGGCGCTCTCCTAGTCCTGCAGGCCGGGAATGTAAACAGACGGCCGGGCCGCACACTGCAGGCCTCTTCGCTGCCTCCCGCGGCGCCGGCCGGTCGGTGCAGGCTCCGGGTGTCTGGGGCAGTCCGTGCACGTACCGGAGATGAGTCGGGACCGGAGGGACTCGGAGCCGGGGACGGAAGGGGGTCAGGACTTACCTGTCATTACTTTCTACGCCATCTTGGATCCGACTTGTCAGGAGCCGCAAAGCACGACGGGAAATGTACGAGACTCCCAGAGAGGGAGGAAGAGACAGAGAGGCAGGAAGAGACAGAGAGGAAGAGACAGAGAGGGAGGAAGAGACAGAGAGGCAGGAAGAGACAGAGAGGGAGGAAGAGACAGAGAGGCAGGAAGAGACAGAGAGGGAGGAAGAGACAGAGAGGCAGGAAGAGACAGAGAGGAAGAGACAGAGAGGCAGGAAGAGACAGAGAGGCAGGAAGAGACAGAGAGGGAGGAAGAGACAGAGAGGGAGGAAGAGACAGAGAGGCAGGAAGAGACAGAGAGGCAGGAAGAGACAGAGAGGCAGGAAGAGACAGAGAGGCAGGAAGAGACAGAGAGGAAGAGACAGAGAGGAAGAGACAGAGAGGGAGGAAGAGACAGAGAGGCAGGAAGAGACAGAGAGGCAGGAAGAGACAGAGAGGGAGGAAGAGACAGAGAGGCAGGAAGAGACAGAGAGGAAGAGACAGAGAGGGAGGAAGAGACAGAGAGGGAGGAAGAGACAGAGAGGCAGGAAGAGACAGAGAGGCAGGAAGAGACAGAGAGGAAGAGACAGAGAGGGAGGAAGAGACAGAGAGGCAGGAAGAGACAGAGAGGGAGGAAGAGACAGAGAGGCAGGAAGAGACAGAGAGGGAGGAAGAGACAGAGAGGCAGGAAGAGACAGAGAGGAAGAGACAGAGAGGGAGGAAGAGACAGAGAGGCAGGAAGAGACAGAGAGGCAGGAAGAGACAGAGAGGGAGGAAGAGACAGAGAGGAAGAGACAGAGAGGAAGAGACAGAGAGGCAGGAAGAGACAGAGAGGAAGAGACAGAGAGGCAGGAAGAGACAGAGAGGAAGAGACAGAGAGGCAGGAAGAGACAGAGAGGAAGAGACAGAGAGGGAGGAAGAGACAGAGAGGCAGGAAGAGACAGAGAGGCAGGAAGAGACAGAGAGGGAGGAAGAGACAGAGAGGGAGGAAGAGACAGAGAGGCAGGAAGAGACAGAGAGGAAGAGACAGAGAGGGAGGAAGAGACAGAGAGGCAGGAAGAGACAGAGAGGCAGGAAGAGACAGAGAGGAAGAGACAGAGAGGGAGGAAGAGACAGAGAGGAAGAGACAGAGAGGGAGGAAGAGACAGAGAGGAAGAGACAGAGAGGCAGGAAGAGACAGAGAGGGAGGAAGAGAGAGAGGCAGGAAGAGACAGAGAGGGAGGAAGAGACAGAGAGGGAGGAAGAGACAGAGAGGGAGGAAGAGACAGAGAGGCAGGAAGAGACAGAGAGGAAGAGACAGAGAGGCAGGAAGAGACAGAGAGGCAGGAAGAGACAGAGAGGCAGGAAGAGACAGAGAGGCAGGAAGAGACAGAGAGGCAGGAAGAGACAGAGAGGAAGAGACAGAGAGGCAGGAAGAGACAGAGAGGGAGGAAGAGACAGAGAGGCAGGAAGAGACAGAGAGGCAGGAAGAGACAGAGAGGGAGGAAGAGACAGAGAGGGAGGAAGAGACAGAGAGGCAGGAAGAGACAGAGAGGAAGAGGCAGAGAGGCAGGAAGAGACAGAGAGGAAGAGACAGAGAGGCAGGAAGAGACAGAGAGGGAGGAAGAGACAGAGAGGGAGAGACAGAGAGGGAGAGAGAGAGAGGCAGGAAGAGACAGAGAGGCAGGAAGGGACAGAGAGGAAGAGACAGAGAGGCAGGAAGAGACAGAGAGGCAGGAAGAGACAGAGAGGGAGGAAGAGAGGCAGGAAGAGACAGAGAGGCAGGAAGAGACAGAGAGGTAGAGACAGAGAGGGAGAGAGAGAGGCAGGAAGAGACAGAGAGGCAGGAAGAGACAGAGAGGCAGGAAGAGACAGAGAGGCAGGAAGGGACAGAGAGGAAGAGACAGAGAGGGAGGAAAAGACAGAGAGGCAGGAAGAGACAGAGAGGCAGGAAGAGACAGAGAGGCAGGAAGAGACAGAGAGGTAGAGACAGAGAGGTAGAGACAGAGAGGGAGAGAGAGAGAGGCAGGAAGAGACAGAGAGGCAGGTAGAGACAGAGAGGGAGGAAGAGACAGAGAGGCAGGAAGAGACAGAGAGGCAGGAAGAGACAGAGAGGCAGGAAGGGACAGAGAGGAAGAGACAGAGAGGGAGGAAGAGACAGAGAGGGAGGAAGAGACAGAGAGGCAGGAAGAGACAGAGAGGGAGGGAGAGACAGAGAGGGAGGAAGAGACAGAGAGGGAGGAAGAGACAGAGAGGGAGGAAGAGACAGAGAGGCAGGAAGAGACAGAGAGGCAGGAAGAGACAGAGAGGGAGAGAGAGAGGCAGGAAGAGACAGAGAGGCAGGAAGAGACAGAGAGGGAGAGAGAGAGAGGCAGGAAGAGACAGAGAGGCAGGAAGAGAGAGGGAGGGAGAGACAGAGAGGGAGGGAGAGACAGAGAGGGAGGGAGAGACAGAGAGGCAGGAAGAGACAGAGAGGGAGGAAGAGACAGAGAGGGAGAGAGAGAGAGGCATGAAGAGACAGAGAGGGAGGAAGAGACAGAGAGGCAGGAAGAGACAGAGAGGTAGAGACAGAGAGGCAGGAAGAGACAGGGAGGAAGAGACAGAGAGGCAGGAAGAGACAGAGAGGGAGGAAGAGACAGAGAGGCAGGAAGAGACAGAGAGGCAGGAAGAGACAGAGAGGGAGGAAGAGACAGAGAGGGAGGAAGAGACAGAGAGGGAGGAAGAGACAGAGAGGCAGGAAGAGACAGAGAGGGAGGAAGAGACAGAGAGGCAGGAAGAGACAGAGAGGGAGGAAGAGACAGAGAGGGAGGAAGAGACAGAGAGGCAGGAAGAGACAGAGAGGGAGGAAGAGACAGAGAGGCAGGAAGAGACAGAGAGGCAGGAAGAGACAGAGAGGGAGAGAGAGGCAGGAAGAGACAGAGAGGCAGGAAGAGACAGAGAGGCAGGAAGAGACAGAGAGGGAGGGAGAGACAGAGAGGGAGGAAGAGACAGAGAGGGAGGAAGAGACAGAGGGAGGAAGAGACAGAGAGGCAGGAAGAGACAGAGAGGGAGAAGAGACAGAGAGGGAGGAAGAGACAGAGAGGGAGGGAGAGACAGAGAGGGAGAAGAGACAGAGAGTGAGAAGAGACAGAGGGGGAAGAGACAGAGGGAGGAAGAGACAGGGAGAGAGAGAGACAGAGAGGGAGGAAGAGACAGAGAGGGAGGAAGAGACAGAGGGAGGAAGAGACAGAGAGGCAGGAAGAGACAGAGAGGGAGAAGAGACAGAGAGGGAGGAAGAGACAGAGAGGGAGGGAGAGACAGAGAGGGAGAAGAGACAGAGAGTGAGAAGAGACAGAGGGGGAAGAGACAGAGGGAGGAAGAGACAGGGAGGGAGAGAGAGAGACAGAGAGGGAGGGAGAGACAGAGAGGGAGAAGAGAGTGAGAAGAGACAGAGAGGGAGGGAGAGACAGAGAGGGAGAAGAGACAGAGAGGGAGGAAGAGACAGACAGGGAGAAGAGACAGAGAGGGAGGAAGAGACAGAGAGTGAGGGAGAGACAGAGGGAGAAAGAGACAGAGAGGGAGAGAGAGAGAGACAGAGAGGGAAGGAGAGACAGAGAGGGAGAAGAGACAGGGAGGGAGAGAGAGAGGGAGAAGAGACAGAGAGGGAGGAAGAGACAGAGAGGGAGAGAGAGAGACAGAGAGGGAAGGAGAGACAGAGGGAGGGAGAGACAGAGATGGAGAAGAGACAGAGGGGGAGGAAGAGACAGAGAGGGAGGGAGAGACAGAGAGGGAGGGAGAGACAGAGAGGGAGAAGAGACAGAGAGGCAGGAAGAGACAGAGAGGGAGAAGAGACAGAGAGGCAGGAAGAGACAGAGAGGCAGGAAGAGACAGAGAGGGAGGAAGAGACAGAGTGAGGAAGAGACAGAGAGGGAGGGAGAGACAGAGAGGGAGGAAGAGACAGAGGGGCAGGAAGAGACAGAGAGGGAGGAAGAGACAGAGGGAGGAAGAGACAGAGAGGGAGGAAGAGACAGAGAGGGAGAAGAGACAGAGAGGGAGGAAGAGACAGAGGGAGGAAGAGACAGAGAGGGAGGAAGAGACAGAGAGGGAGGAAGAGACAGAGAGTGAGGAAGAGACAGAGAGTGAGGAAGAGACAGAGAGGGAGGGAGAGGCAGGAAGAGACAGAGAGGGAGAAGAGAGAGGGAGGGAGAGAGAGAGGGAGAAGAGACAGAGAGGGAGGAAGAGACAGAGAGGGAGAGAGAGAGACAGAGAGGGAAGGAGAGACAGAGGGAGGGAGAGACAGAGAGGGAGAAGAGACAGAGGGGGAGGAAGAGACAGAGAGGGAGGGAGAGACAGAGAGGGAGAAGAGACAGAGAGGCAGGAAGAGACAGAGAGGGAGGAAGAGACAGAGAGGGGGGAAGAGAGACAGAGAGGGAGGAAGAGACAGAGAGGCAGGAAGAGACAGAGAGGCAGGAAGAGACAGAGAGGGAGGAAGAGACAGAGAGGGAGGTAGAGAGAGACAGAGAGGGAGGGAGACAGAGAGGGAGAAGAGACAGAGAGGCAGGAAGAGACAGAGAGGCAGGAAGAGACAGAGAGGGAGGAAGAGACAGAGTGAGGAAGAGACAGAGAGGGAGGGAGAGACAGAGAGGGAGGAAGAGACAGAGAGGCAGGAAGAGACAGAGAGGGAGGAAGAGACAGAGGGAGGAAGAGACAGAGAGGGAGGAAGAGACAGAGAGGGAGGAAGAGACAGAGGGAGGAAGAGACAGAGGGAGGAAGAGACAGAGAGGGAGGAAGAGACAGAGAGGGAGAAGAGACAGAGAGGTTAGGAAGAGACAGAGGGAGGAAGAGACAGAGAGGGAGGGAGAGACAGAGAGGGAGGGAGAGACAGAGAGGGAGGAAGAGACAGAGGGAGGAAGAGACAGAGAGGCAGGAAGAGACAGAGAGGGAGAAGAGACAGAGAGGGAGGAAGAGACAGAGAGGGAGGGAGAGACAGAGAGGGAGAAGAGACAGAGAGTGAGAAGAGACAGAGGGGGAAGAGACAGAGGGAGGAAGAGACAGGGAGGGAGAGAGAGAGACAGAGAGGGAGGGAGAGACAGAGAGGGAGAAGAGAGTGAGAAGAGACAGAGAGGGAGGGAGAGACAGAGAGGGAGAAGAGACAGAGAGGGAGGAAGAGACAGACAGGGAGAAGAGACAGAGAGGGAGGAAGAGACAGAGAGTGAGGGAGAGACAGAGGGAGAAAGAGACAGAGAGGGAGAGAGAGAGAGACAGAGAGGGAAGGAGAGACAGAGAGGGAGAAGAGACAGGGAGGGAGAGAGAGAGGGAGAAGAGACAGAGAGGGAGGAAGAGACAGAGAGGGAGAGAGAGAGACAGAGAGGGAAGGAGAGACAGAGGGAGGGAGAGACAGAGATGGAGAAGAGACAGAGGGGGAGGAAGAGACAGAGAGGGAGGGAGAGACAGAGAGGGAGGGAGAGACAGAGAGGGAGAAGAGACAGAGAGGCAGGAAGAGACAGAGAGGGAGAAGAGACAGAGAGGCAGGAAGAGACAGAGAGGCAGGAAGAGACAGAGAGGGAGGAAGAGACAGAGTGAGGAAGAGACAGAGAGGGAGGGAGAGACAGAGAGGGAGGAAGAGACAGAGGGGCAGGAAGAGACAGAGAGGGAGGAAGAGACAGAGGGAGGAAGAGACAGAGAGGGAGGAAGAGACAGAGAGGGAGAAGAGACAGAGAGGGAGGAAGAGACAGAGGGAGGAAGAGACAGAGAGGGAGGAAGAGACAGAGAGGGAGGAAGAGACAGAGAGTGAGGAAGAGACAGAGAGTGAGGAAGAGACAGAGAGGGAGGGAGAGGCAGGAAGAGACAGAGAGGGAGAAGAGAGAGGGAGGGAGAGAGAGAGGGAGAAGAGACAGAGAGGGAGGAAGAGACAGAGAGGGAGAGAGAGAGACAGAGAGGGAAGGAGAGACAGAGGGAGGGAGAGACAGAGAGGGAGAAGAGACAGAGGGGGAGGAAGAGACAGAGAGGGAGGGAGAGACAGAGAGGGAGAAGAGACAGAGAGGCAGGAAGAGACAGAGAGGGAGGAAGAGACAGAGAGGGGGGAAGAGAGACAGAGAGGGAGGAAGAGACAGAGAGGCAGGAAGAGACAGAGAGGCAGGAAGAGACAGAGAGGGAGGAAGAGACAGAGAGGGAGGTAGAGAGAGACAGAGAGGGAGGGAGACAGAGAGGGAGAAGAGACAGAGAGGCAGGAAGAGACAGAGAGGCAGGAAGAGACAGAGAGGGAGGAAGAGACAGAGTGAGGAAGAGACAGAGAGGGAGGGAGAGACAGAGAGGGAGGAAGAGACAGAGAGGCAGGAAGAGACAGAGAGGGAGGAAGAGACAGAGGGAGGAAGAGACAGAGAGGGAGGAAGAGACAGAGAGGGAGGAAGAGACAGAGGGAGGAAGAGACAGAGGGAGGAAGAGACAGAGAGGGAGGAAGAGACAGAGAGGGAGAAGAGACAGAGAGGTTAGGAAGAGACAGAGGGAGGAAGAGACAGAGAGGGAGGGAGAGACAGAGAGGGAGGGAGAGACAGAGAGGGAGGAAGAGACAGAGAGGGAGGAAGAGACAGAGAGGGAGGGAGAGACAGAGAGGGAGAAGAGACAGAGAGTGAGAAGAGACAGAGGGGGAAGAGACAGAGAGGGAGGAAGAGACAGGGAGAGAGAGACAGAGAGGGAGGGAGAGACAGAGGGAGGGAGAGACAGAGAGGGAGAAGAGAGTGAGAAGAGACAGAGAGGGAGGGAGAGACAGAGAGGGAGAAGAGAGTGAGAAGAGACAGAGAGGGAGGGAGAGACAGAGAGGGAGAAGAGACAGAGAGGGAGAAGAGACAGAGAGGGAAGAGACAGAGAGGGAGGAAGAGACAGAGGGAGTGAGAGACAGAGAGGGAGAAAGAGACAGAGGGAGGGAGAGACAGAGAGGGAGAAGAGAGGGAGTAAGAGACAGAGAGGGAGTAAGAGACAGAGAGGGAGTGAGAGACAGAGAGGGAGAAGAGACAGAGAGTGAGAAGAGACAGAGGGAGGAAGAGACAGAGAGGGAGGAAGAGACAGAGAGGGAGGAAGAGAGAGGGAGGGAGAGACAGAGAGGGAGAAGAGAATGAGAAGAGACAGAGAGGGAGGAAGAGACAGAGAGGGAGAAGAGAGAGAGGGAGAAGAGACAGAGAGGGGAGAAGAGACAGAGGGAGGGAGAGACAGAGAGAGGGAGAGACAGAGAGGGAGGAAGAGACAGAGAGGGAGGAAGAGACAGAGAGGGAGGAAGAGAGGGAGAAGAGACAGAGAGAGAGAAAAGAGACAGAGGGAGAGAGAAGAGACGGGAGGAAGAGACAGAGAGGGAGAAGAGACACAGAGAGAGAAAAGAGACAGAGGGAGGGAGAGACAGAGAGGGAGAAGAGACAGAGGGAGAAGAGACAGAGGGAGGGAGAGACAGAGAGAAAAGAGACAGAAGGAGGGAGAGAAAAGAGACAGAGAGGGAGAAGAGACAGAGGGAGGGAGAGACAGAGAGAGAAAAGAGACAGAGAGGGAGAGAAAAGAGACAGAGAGGGAGGAAAAGACAGAGAGGGAGAAGAGACAGAGGGAGGGAGAGAGAAGAGACAGAGAGGGAGGAAGAGACAGAGAGGGAGAAGAGACAGAGGGAGGGAGAGACAGAGGGAGAGAGAAGAAACATAGAGGTAGGAAGAGACAGGGAGGAAGAGACAGAGGGAGAGAGAAGAGACAGAGAGGGAGGAAGAGACAGAGGGAGAGAGAAGAGACAGAGGGGAGGAAGAGAGAAGAGACAGAGGGGAGGAAGAGATAAGAGACAGAGAGGGAGGAAGAGAGAAGAGACAGAGAGTGAGGAAGAGACAGAGAGGGAGGAAGAGACAGAGGGAGAGAGAGAAGAGACAGGGGAGGAAGAGAGAAGAGACAGAGGGGAGGAAGAGAGAAGAGACAGAAGGGAGGGAGAGAGAACAGACAGAGGGGAGGAAGAGACAGAGAGAGAGAAGAGACAGAGGGAGGGAGGGAGAGAGAAGAGACAGGAAGAGACAGAGAGAGCAAAGACAGAGAGAGGAACAGACAGAGAGGGAGAAAAAGACAGAGGGAGGGAGAGAGAGAGAAGAGATAGAGGGGAGGAAGAGAGAAGAGACAGAGGTGAGGAAGAGAGAAGAGACAGAGGGGAGGAAGAGACAGAGAGAAGAGACAGAGAGGGAGGAAGAGACAGTGGGAGGGAGAGACAGAGAGGCAGGAAGAGAGAGAGAGAGAAAAGACAGAGGGGAGGAAGAGAGAAAGAGGGGTGAAGAGACAGAGGGAGAGAGAAGAGACAGAGGGGAGGAAGAGAGAAGAGACAGAGGGGAGGAAGAGACAGAGAGGGAGATAGAGAGGGAGGAAGAGAGAGAGAAGAGACAGAGGGGAGGAAGAGAGAGAGAAGAGACAGAGGGGAGGAAGAGACAGAGAGGGAGTAAGAGACAGAGAGAGAGAAGAGACAGAGAGAGAGAAGAGACAGAGGGGAGGAAGAGACAGAGAGGGAGGAAGAGACAGAGAGAGAGAAGAGACAGAGGGAGAGAGAAGGGAGGGAGAGGGGAGAGAGAAGGGAGGGAGAGGGGAGAGAGAAGAGACAGAGGGGAGGAAGAGACAGAGAGGGAGGAAGAGAGAAGAGACAGAGTGTCACGGAACCATGAACCAGACGTACAACAAGAGATAAGTGAAAATAAGAAGGCTTTATTGAAAATAAAGCTGCAAAGCAAAAGTCCAAACGGATGGTGAAACCGAGCAGAGTCTTTGCGAAGCCAGAGGTCAGGAACCAGAAGGGTAGTCAGACGAAGCCAGGATCAGGAACCAGCAGGGTAGTCAGACGAAGCCAGGATCAGGAACCAGCAGGGTAGTCAGACGAAGCCAGGATCAGGAACCAGCAGGGTAGTCAGACGAAGCCAGGATCAGGAACCAGAAGCAGCAGCAGTCTTAGAAGCATGTGAACACAAGAGGACCAAGCAAGGAACTGAAGCCACAGACCTCCTATATATATGAGCTAGGCATCCAGCTCCTCCCAGGGGAAGGAGGAGCCGCAGGGTGGAAGGCTACAAGAAACCCAGAAACCAAGATGGCCGCCAGCACATGTCAAACGAAGGAGAGCAGCAAGCAGGTAAGACCATGACAGTACCTCCCCCTCAAGGGCCCCTCCTCCGCGGAGCACAAAACGGTTTCTGAGGGAAGCGTGCGTGGAAGGCTCGGAGCAAGGCAGGAGCATGGACATCTGCGGAGGGAACCCAGGAACGCTCCTCTGGACCATAACCACGCCAATGGACCAAAAACTGCAACCGACCACGGACCAGGCGTGAGTCCAGGATATTGCTCACCTCATATTCCTCACGATTGCCCACTTGGACCGGACGAGGCCGAGGAACCGAGGAAGTGAAACGATTACACACCAGTGGCTTCAACAGGGAGACATGAAACACGTTGGAGATCCGCATGCCAGGAGGAAGCGCAAGGGCATAGGCTACCGGGTTTACCCTGCGAAGCACTCGGAAGGGACCAACAAAGCGAGGCGCCAGCTTGGGAGTGGGCACTCGAAGGTTGAGGTTGCGGGTGGACAACCATACACGGTCTCCGACCTGGTAGGAAGGAGCAGGCGCTCGTCTGCGATCAGCCTGGAGTCTCTGGCGCTGCGCAGAGACCTCAAGGGACTTCTGGATCTGTACCCAAGAAGCACGTAGGACGGAAAGGTGATCCTCCACAGCCGGAATATCCTGGGGAGAGAATACCTCCGGTAACACGGCAGGTTGGAACCCATAATTGGCCATGAAGGGAGACGTCCCAGAGGAAGAGTTCACTGCTGTGTTCCTGGCAAACTCAGCCCAAGGCAGGAGGTCAACCCAATTGTCTTGGTGATCGGAGACATAGCAACGAAGGAATTGCTCCAAGGCCTGATTGGATCGTTCTGCGGCCCCATTGGACTGAGGGTGGTAGGCCGAGGAGAAGGAGAGATGAATCCCCAACTGGGAGCAAAAGGCGCGCCAGAACCTGGACACAAACTGACTCCCCCGATCCGACACAATCTCCTTAGGCAAACCGTGCAACCGGAAGACCTCCCTGGCAAAAATCGTGGCCAACTCTTGTGCAGAGGGTAACTTCTTGAGAGGAACACAGTGGCACATTTTGGAAAACCGATCCACAATCATGAGAATGACCGTATGGCCTCGGGATGCAGGGAGGTCCACAATGAAATCCATCCCCAGGTGTGACCATGGGCGCTCCCCGGTGGCTATGGGTTGCAGAAGGCCCAACGGAAGGTGCCGAGGGGACTTACTCTGGGCACAAACGGAGCATGCCGCTACATATGCGGCGATGTCGGAACGTAGGGAAGGCCACCAGAACAGACGTGAAACAGCCCAGGACAGCTGATTCTTTCCAGGATGCCCCGCGGTCTTGGAGTTATGGTAGGTTCGCAACAACCGAGTGCGCAACTCCTCAGGCACAAAACATCTGCCGTTGGGTCTCCCAGAGGGAGCACCAGATTGAGCCGCCAAAATCTGCTCACCCAGGGGAGAGGTCAGGCTGGTGCGAATGGCGGCCAGGATCTGATTCGGAGGTATGACCGAAGTCGGAATCGACTCCTCCCTGGACAGCTCGGAGTACTGCCGAGATAAGGCATCCGCCCTGATGTTCTTGGAACCGGGTAGGTAGGAGACCACGTAATTAAAACGTGACAAGAACAGAGCCCATCTGGCCTGACGTGGTGTCAATCTCTTGGCCTCAGAAAGGTAGGTCAGATTCTTGTGGTCCGTCAGGATGAGAACCGGAACCACCGAACCCTCGAGCAAGTGCCTCCATTCTTTAAGGGCCTGCACGATGGCCAATAACTCCCTGTCACCAATCTGATAGTTGCACTCCGCGGAAGACAGTTTCCGGGAGTAAAACCCACAAGGAAGCAGAGGACCCTCTGGTGTTCTACGCTGAGACAGAAGGGCGCCTACTCCCGTCTCAGACGCGTCCACCTCGAGGACAAAGGGCAACCCAGGGTTGGGATGCGACAGAATCGGAGCCGACACAAAGACGGACTTTAGGGCCTCAAAAGCTCGGATGGCCTCGAGCGGCCAGACCTGGGAATTACTGCCCTTCCTGGTCAGATCCGTGAGAGGCTTGGCCAGCATGGAAAAGTCCCTGATGAACTTCCGATAATAATTGGCGAAGCCCAAAAAGCGCTGCAGGGAACGAAGACCACTGGGCTGGGGCCACTGTAAGACAGCCGAAACCTTCTCAGGATCCATGGAGAACCCCTCAGCGGAAATGATGTAACCTAAGAAGGTTACCTGGGATCGGTGAAATTCGCATTTCTCAAGCTTACCGAACAGCTTGTTCTCTCGTAACCGTTGCAACACTCGTCTGACATCCAGAATGTGGGCCTCCATGGATTCAGAATATACCAAGATGTCATCCAAATAGACTACCACACACTGCTGCAACAGGTCACGGAAAACATCGTTGATGAACTCCTGAAAGACTGCGGGCGCATTGCACAACCCAAAGGGCATAACCAAGGATTCGTAATGACCGGTCCTGGTGTTAAACGCGGTCTTCCACTCATCGCCCGCCTTGATCCTTACCAGGTTATATGCCGCCCTCAGGTCGAGTTTGGTAAAGACCGTGGCCCCTTTAAGGCGATCGAACAGCTCGGAAATCAAGGGTATCGGGTAAGCGTTCTTGATCGTGATGCGATTGAGACCCCTGTAATCGATGCAAGGCCTCAACTCACCGCCCTTCTTTTTCACAAAGAAAAATCCAGCCCCTGCCGGGGACGAAGATTTGCGAATGTGTCCGCGTGAAAGCGCCTCCCTCACGTACTCCTCCATGGCCTCATTCTCCGCTACCGACAGTGGATAGACTTTGCCACGAGGAGGAACGGCACCAGATTGTAACTCTATGGCACAATCGTATGGGCGGTGCGGAGGTAGGGCAACCGCGCGCACCTTATCGAATACATCCCGGTACTCCTCGTATTCAGGAGGCAACAGAGAGTCCGAGGAAGTACACAGCAACTTGACAGACCCATGGATGCAACTAGCCCCACACTGCGGTGACCACGAGAGGATCTCGACCGATCTCCAATCGAAAGTCGGATTATGCTTCTGGAGCCAGGGGTACCCCAAGACCACCGAGTAGTGTGGAGACGAAATAACCTGGAGGCAGACCGACTCTCTGTGAACGGCACCAATGGCTATCCCCACTGGAAGGGTCTCATGAGTCACGTGTGGCGGCAGAAGGGGTCTGCCGTCTATCGCCTCAAGAGCCAGTGGGGAACCTCGAGCCTGCAGAGGAATGGAATTGGCGGCAGCGAACACACTATCAATGAACAAACCACCAGCACCAGAGTCCACCAACGCCTGGGTCGTCACCGAGCCCCCGACCCAGGAGAGGACAACAGTGATCAGTGGTTTGTCAACACGGGAAACCGGGGACGAGGAGACTCCACCCAAGATCTGCCCCCGACAGGATCTCAGGGTACGAGCGTTTCCCGGACGGTTCGGACATGCCAACCGAAAATGCCCACCGAGACCACAGTACATGCATCGGCCCTCGCGTCTCCGGAGTGCCCTCTCCCCCTCGGACAGGCGAGCAAACCCCAGCTGCATGGGTTCACCCCCAGACAAGTCATCCCCAGGAGGCGTGGGAGGAGAGGGAGGCACGGGTGGGACAGCAAACGTAGGCACCAATCTGTTAAAAGACCTCCGCAGGTTCTCCTTAAAGGAAGGTCTCTCCCTGAGTCTGGTGTCAATCAAAATCAGGAAAGAAATAAGAGACTCGAGCTCAACTGGTAGGTCCTTAGCTGCAACCTCATCCTTCAAGGCATCCGAGAGACCATGAGAGAAAGCAGCGACCAGAGCCTCATTATTCCAGCCCACCTCTGCTGCCAGGGTACGAAACTCAATGGCGTATTCAGCTACGGATCGTGAACCCTGTCTGATGGACATAAGGAGCTTCGCAGCAGAGGCAGCACGAGCCGGCACATCGAATACCTTCCGAAGAGAAGCAACAAAACCGGAAAACTCGGCAACCACCGGATTGTTGTTCTCCCATAAAGGGCTGGCCCAGACCAAGGCCTTGTCCGAGAGCAGCGAGATCAAGAAGCCCACCTTTGATCTCTCAGTAGGAAAGGCATGTGGCAGCAACTCGAAATAAATGCCCACCTGGTTAAGGAAACCTCGGCACTGAGTTGGCTCTCCCCCAAAGCGCTGTGGAAGAGGGGCAGAACCGGTCATACCCCGAAACACCGCAGGCGCAACAACAGGTGTCGGGGTAGACTCTGGCGCAACAACCGGAGCGGCAGTAGGAGCGAGCCCAGGAGCGACAACCGACCCATCGGCAACGGGAGCGAAATGAGCCGTGCGTTCAAGCAGGGTTTGCAACGCCACAGCGAACCGACCCAACAGGTGATCCTGCTGATCAAGTCTGGCAACCAGCGTGGGTAGCGAGGATGGCCCTGTACCGTCAGAATTCATGGCTTGGTCCTAATGTCACGGAACCATGAACCAGACGTACAACAAGAGATAAGTGAAAATAAGAAGGCTTTATTGAAAATAAAGCTGCAAAGCAAAAGTCCAAACGGATGGTGAAACCGAGCAGAGTCTTTGCGAAGCCAGAGGTCAGGAACCAGAAGGGTAGTCAGACGAAGCCAGGATCAGGAACCAGCAGGGTAGTCAGACGAAGCCAGGATCAGGAACCAGCAGGGTAGTCAGACGAAGCCAGGATCAGGAACCAGCAGGGTAGTCAGACGAAGCCAGGATCAGGAACCAGAAGCAGCAGCAGTCTTAGAAGCATGTGAACACAAGAGGACCAAGCAAGGAACTGAAGCCACAGACCTCCTATATATATGAGCTAGGCATCCAGCTCCTCCCAGGGGAAGGAGGAGCCGCAGGGTGGAAGGCTACAAGAAACCCAGAAACCAAGATGGCCGCCAGCACATGTCAAACGAAGGAGAGCAGCAAGCAGGTAAGACCATGACACAGAGGGAGGGAGAACGAAAGAAGAGACAGAGGGGAGGAAGAGACAGAGAGGGAGAAGAGACAGAGAGGGAGAAGAGACAGAGGGAGGGAGAGAGAAGGGCGAGAGAAGAGACAGAGGGAGGGACAGAGAAGAGACAGAGAGGGAGGAAGAGACAGAGAAGGGAGGAAGAGACAGAGAGAAGAGACACGGAGGGAGAGAAAAGAGACAGAGGGAGAGAGAAGAGACAGAAAGAGAGAAGTGAGAGAGAAGAGATAGAGAGAGAAGAGAGAAAGAGACAGAGAAGGAGGAAGAGACAGAGAGAAAAGAGACAGAGGGAGAGAGAGAAGACACAGAGGGAGGAAGAGAGAAGAGACAGAGAGGGAGGAAGAGAGAGAAGAGACAGAGGGGAGGAAGAGACAGAGAGAGAAGAGACAGAGGGGAGAAAGACAGAGAGAAGCGACAGAGGGAGGGAGCGAGAAGAGACAGAGAGAGGGAAGGGACAGAGAGATGGAAGAGACAGAGAAGGAGGAAGAGACAGAGAGAAAAGAGACAGAGATGGAGGAAGAGACAGAGGGAGAGAGAGAAGATACAGAGGGGAGAAGAGACAGAGAGTGAGGAAGAGACAGAGAGAGAAGAGACAGAGGGGAGGAAGAGACAGAGAGAGAAGAGACAGGGAGGAAGAGACAGAAGAGGGAGGGAGAAGAGGCAGAGAGGGAGGAAGAAGAGGCAGAGAGGGAGGAAGAGAGAGAGGGGAGGAAAAAACAGAGAGAGAAGAGACAGAGAGGGAGGAAGAGAGAAACTGAGGAAAGGAAGAGACGGAGAGGGAGGAAGAGAGACAGACTGAGGAGAGCAAGAGACGGAGAGGGAGGAAGAGACAGAGGAGCGAAAGAGACACAGAGGGAGGTAGAGAGAGACTGAGGAAGAGACACAGAGGGGATGAAGAGAGAAAGAAGAGACAGAGAGGGAGCAAGAGACACAGAGGGAGGAAGAGAGAAAGAAGAGACAGAGAGGGAGCAAGAGACACAGAGGGAGGAAGAGAGAGAGAAGAGACAGAGAGGGGGAAGAGACAGAGAGAGAATAGACAGAGGGAGAAGAGACAGAGGGTGGAAGAGAGAAGAGGAAGAGACAGATAGGGAGGAAGAGACAAACAAAGATGAGGCAGGGAGAAGGAAGAGGCACAAAAAGAGGAAGAGATGGAGGAGGAGAAGAGACAGAGACGGAGGAAAAGAGAGACTAAGGAGAGGAAGAGACAGAGAAGGAGGAAAAGTCTGAGGAGAAGAGACAGAGAGGGAGGAAGAGACTAAGCAGAAGAAGAGACAGAGAGGGAGGAAGAGACAGAAATGGAGGAAGAGAGAAACTGAGGAAAGGAAGAGACGGAGAGGGAGGAAGAGAGACAGACTGAGGAGAGCAAGAGACGGAGAGGGAGGAAGAGACAGAGGAGAGAAAGAGACACAGAGGGAGGTAGAGAGAGACTGAGGAAGAGACACAGAGGGGAGGAAGAGAGAAAGAAGAGACAGAGAAGGAGCAAGAGACACAGAGGGAGAGAGAGAAGACACAGGGGGGAGAAGAGACAGAGAGTGAGGAAGAGACAGAGAGAGAAGAGACAGAGTGGAGGAAGAGACAGAGAGAGAAGAGACAGATGAGAGGAAGAGACAGAAGAAGAGAGAGAGAAGAGACAGGGAGGAAGAGACAGAAGGGGAGGGAGAAGAGGCAGAGAGGGAGGAAGAGAGAGGGGAGAAAAAAACTGAGAGAGAAGAGACAGAGAGGGAGGAAGAGAGAAACTGAGGAAAGGAAGAGACGGAGAGGGAAGAAGAGAGACAGACTGAGGAGAGCAAGAGACGGAGAGGGAGGAAGAGACAGAGGAGCGAAAGAGACACAGAGGGAGGTAGAGAGAGACTGAGGAAGAGACACAGAGGGGAGGGAGAGAGAAAGAAGAGACAGAGAGGGAGGAAGAGAGAAAGAAGAGACAGAGGGAGCAAGAGACACAGAGGGAGGAAGAGAGAAAGAAGAGACAGAGAGGGGGAAGAGACAGAGAGAGAATAGACAGAGGGAGAAGAGACAGAGGGTGGAAGAGACAAACAAAGATGAGGCAGGGAGAAGGAAGAGGCACAAAAAGAGGAAGAGATGGAGGAGGAGAAGAGACAGAGAGGGAGGAAAAGAGAGACTAAGGAGAGGAAGAGACAGAGAAGGAGGAAAAGTCTGAGGAGAAGAGACAGAGAGGGAGGAAGAGACTGAGCAGAAGAAGAGACAGAGAGGGAGGAAGAGACAGAAATGGAGGAAGAGAGAAACTGAGGAAAGGAAGAGACGGAGAGGGAGGAAGAGAGACAGACTGAGGAGAGCAAGAGACGGAGAGGGAGGAAGAGACAGAGGAGAGAAAGAGACACAGAGGGAGGTAGAGAGAGACTGAGGAAGAGACACAGAGGGGAGGAAGAGAGAAAGAAGAGACAGAGAAGGAGCAAGAGACACAAAGGGAGGAAGAGAGAAAGAAGAGACAGAGAGGGAGCAAGAGACACAGAGGGAGGAAGAGAGAAAGAAGAGACAGAGAGGGGGGAAGAGACAGAGAGAGAATAGACAGAGGGAGAAGAGACAGAGGGTGGAAGAGAGAAGAGGAAGAGACAGATAGGGAGGAAGAGACAAACAAAGATGAGGCAGGGAGAAGGAAGAGGCACAAAAATAGGAAGAGATGGAGGAGGAGAAGAGACAGAGAGGGAGGAAAAGAGAGACTAAGGAGAGGAAGAGACAGAGAAGCAGGAAAAGACTGAGGAGAAGAAGAGACAGAGAGGGAGGAAGAGACTGAGCAGAAGAAGAGACAGAGAGGGAGGAAGAGACAGAAATGGAGGAAGAGAGAAACTGAGGAAAGGAAGAGATGGAGGAAGAGAGACAGACTGAGGAGAGCAAGAGACGGAGAGGGAGGAAGAGACAGAGGAGAGAAAGAGACACAGAGGGAGGTAGAGAGAGACTGAGGAAGAGACAGAGAGGGACCAAAAGATGGAGGAGAGGAAGAGACACATAGTGAGGAAGAGACAGAGGACAGGAAGAGACAGAGGAAGGAAGAGACAGAGAGGGGGGAAGAGACAGAGGGGAGGAAGAGACAGAGAGGGAGGAAAAGACAGAGAGGGAGCAAGAGTCACAGAGGGAGGAAGAGAGAAAGAAGAGACAGAGAGGGAGCAAGAGACACAGAGGGAGAAAGAGAGATAGAAGATACAGAGAGGGAGGAAGAGAGAGAAAGAGAATAGACAGAGGGAGAAGAGACAGAGAGGGTGGAAGAGAGAAGAGGAAGAGACAGATAGGGAGGAAGAGACAAACAAAGAAGAGGCAGGGAGAAGGAAGAGGCACAGAGGTAGGAAGAGATGGAGGAGGACAAGAGATAGAGAGGGAGGAAAAGAGAGACTAAGGAGAGGAAGAGACAGAGAAGGAGGAAAAGACTGAGGAGAAGAGACAGAGAGGAAGAGACTGAGCAGAAGAAGAGACAGAGAGGGAGGAAGAGGTACAGAGGAAGGATGAGACAGAAATGGAGGAAGAGAGAAACTGAGGAAAGGAAGAGACAGAGAGGGAGGAAGAGAGACAGAGACTGAGGAGAGCAAGAGACGTAGAGGGAGGAAGAGACAGAGGAGAGAAAGAGACACAGAGGGAGGTAGAGAGAGACTGAGGAAGAGACAGAGAGGGAGCAAAAGATGGAGAAGAGGAAGAGACATAGCAGCAAGAGACAGAGGAGAGGAAGAGACGGAGGAAGGAAGAGACAGAGAGCAGAGAGGGAGGAAGAGACAGAGAGAGAAGAGACAGAGGGGAGGAAGAGACAGAGGGGGAGGAAGAGACAGAGAAGGAGGAAAAGACTGAGAAGAAGAAGAGACAGAGAGGGAGGAAGAGACTGAGCAGAAGAAGAGACAGAGAGGGAGGAAGAGACACAGAGGGAGGATGAGACAGAAATGGAGGAAGAGAGAAACTGAGTAAAGGAAGAGACGGAGAGTGAGGAAGAGAGAGAGACTGAGGAGAGGAAGAGATGGAGGAGAGGAATAGACTGAGGAGAAGAAGGGCAGCATACATTGTTTTTAACACGATTTTATTCCTGTGTTTTTTGTAAGTACAATAAACCCTTTTCAATTGCAACCACTGGTACGTACTTCACCATCTTTGCGCCTTCCTTCCTTTTTTGAGCCTTATGGAAGTGTGAGACGGGTGATATCTTGGAGTGACGCTCTCCTGGTAGGATCCTAGTTCAGACAAAGATCTTCTGAATTGACGGCTTCTGGTCCCTACCTGCCCTACAACCTGAGCTTCCTGACTGAAGGCACACCGGTCTCTCTCTATGCGCATTACAAGTGATCCTTGTGAGTATATCGCATACATCTGATGCGACAGGTGTCTGAACATACTACACCATAGTGCGTTTTTTTCACTGCATTTTAGGTTTCCATGCATCTGTTGAAAATCTATGATTGAATGTGGTCCATCTAACTGAAGATTTTTCCAATGTAAGAAAGAGAAAATAATAGGAACATTTAAAAGAATCCTCTCTTGCAGCGCAATCCTTTCTCCTATCACTTTATCTAACAGACTTTTACCCACATTGTCTTGGGATCTGCAGCGCTTGAGTGGACCTATTTCCTATACAGAGACTTTGTGCTTTTATTCTATTTGAGGAGAAGAAGAGACAGAGAGGGAGGAAGAGACAGAGAGGGAGGAAGAGAGAAACTGAGGAAAGTAAGAGACGGAGAGGGAGGAAGAGATGGAGGAAGAGTCAGAAAGGGAGGACGATAGACTGAGGAGAGCAAGAGACGGAGAGGGATAAAGAGACAGAGGAGAGAAAGAGACACAGAGGGAGGTAGAGAGAGATTGAGGAAGAGACACAGAGGGGAGGAATAGACAGATAGGGAGGAAGAGACATAGAGGTAGCAAGAGACGAAGGAGAGGAAGAGACAGAGGGAGCAAGAGACACAGAGGGAGGAAGACACAGAAGAGAGGAAGAGACAGAGGGAGGAAGCGACTGAGGAGAAGAAGAGACACAGAGGGAGGAAGAGACAGAGAGGGAGGAAGAGACAGAGGGAGCAAGAGACAAAGGAGAGGAAGAGACAGGGAAGAAGAAAGCGACTGAAGAGAGGAAGAGAAGGAGAGGTAGGAAGAGACAGAAGAGAGGAAGAGACAGAAAGGGAGGAAAAGAGAGACTGAGAAAAGGAAGAGACAGAAAGGGAGGAAGAGAGAGACTGAGGGAAGGAAGAGATGGAAAGGGAAGAAGAGACAGAGAGGGAGGAAGAGAGAGAGACTGAGGAAAGGAAGAGACAGAGAGTGACCAAGAAACAGAGGGGAGACAGAGATAGTGGGAGGAAGAGAAACAGAGAAGAGGAAGACACGGATAAAGAGACAGGAAGGAAGAGAGAGACTGAGCAAAGGAAGAGAAAGGGAGGAAGAGACTGATGAGAAGAAGAGACAGGGGAGGAAGAGACAGGAGAGGAAGAAACAGAAGAGAGAATGAGGAGAGAAAGAGACAGAGGAGAGAGAGACTGATGGGAGGAAGAGACAGAGGGCAGAAAGAGACTGGGGAGAAGAAGAGACATAGGGGAGGAAGAGACTGAGGAGAGGAAAAAACAGAAGAGAGAAAGAGACTGAAGATAGGGAAAGACTGAGGGGATGAAGAGACTAAGGAAAGGAAGAGACAGAGAGGGAGGAAGAAACTGAGGAGAGTAAGAGATGGAGGGAGTAAGAAACTTAGGAGAAGAAGAGTCTGAGGCAAGGATGAGATGGAGTAGAGGAAGAGACAGGGAGAGGAAGAGACTGAGGGGAGGAAGAAAACAGACAGAGGAGAGGAAGAGTTTGAGGAAAGCGAGAGACTGTGGAGAGGAAGAGACTGAGGAGAAGGAGAGACTGAGGAGAGGAAGAAACAAAGAGGGTGGAAGAGACTGAGGAAAGGAGAAGACTGAGGAAAGTAGAGACAGAGAGGGAGGAAAAGACTGAGGAGAGGAAGAGATGGAGGAGGGAAAGAGACTGAGAAAGAGATGGAGAGGGAGGAAGAGACAGAGATGGAGGAAGAGACTGAGGAGAGAAAAAGAAGGGAAGGGAAGAGACTGAGGTGGGGATGACACTGAGGAGAGGAAGAGACAGAGACAAAGGCTGAGAAGAGGGAGAGACTGAGGAGTGGAAGAGATTTAGGAGAGGAAGACACAGAGGGGGAGAGGGAGATACCAAGGAGAGTGCGAGTCTGAGGAGAGGAAGAGACAGGGAAGAAGAGACTGAGGAAAGGAAGAGAAAGAGACTAAGGAGAGGACTAGAAGAAGAGACGGAGTAGAGGAAAAGACGGAGAAGAGGAAGAGACGGGGAGAGGAAGAGACTGAGGGGAAGAAGAAAACAGACGGAGGAGAGGAAGAGTCTGAGGAAAGGAACAGACTGTGAAGAGGAAGAAACTAAGGAGAGGAAGAGACTGAGAAGAGGAAGAGACAAGGAGGAAGAGAGAGAGGAGAGGAAGCGACTGAGGAAAGGAAGAGACAGAGAGAGGAAGAGACATAAAGGAGGAACTGACAGAAGAGAGGAAGATATTCAGGAGAGAAAGAGACTAAGGAGAGGAAGAAACTGATGAGATGAAGAGACTGAGGAGAAGAAGAGACTGAGGGAAGAGACTGAGAAGAGGAAAAGACTGAGGAGAGGAAGAGATTGAGGAAAGAAAGAGACTGGGGGGAGGAAGAGACTAAAGAGAGGGAGAGAGAGGAGAGGAAGAAATTGAGGAAAGGAAGAGACAGAAGAGAGGAAGAGATTGAGGATAGGAAGAGACAGAGGGGACGAAGAGAGGAGGAGAAGAGACTGAGGAGAAGAAGAGACTGAGGAGAAGAAGAGACTGAGGAGAAGAAGAGACTGAGGAGAGGAAGAGACTGAAGAGAGGAAAAGACGGAGAGCAAGAAGCAGCGGCTGAGAAGACAGAGAGACTGAGGAGTGGAAGCGATTTAGGAGAGGAAGAGGAAAGGAGGAAGACACAGAGTGAGAGACTGAGGAGAGGGAGATACCAAGGAAAGTGAGAGACTGATGAGAGGAAGAGATAGGGAAGAAGAGACTGAGGAGAGGAAGAGACTAAGGAGAGGAAGAGACAGGGAAGAAGAGACTGAGGAGAGGAAGAGACTAAGGAGAGGAAGAGAAGAAGAGACAGAGGAGAGGAAAAGACGGAGTAGAGGAAGAGACAGGGAGAGGAAGAGACTGAGGGGAGGAAGAAAACAGACCAAGAGGAAGAGTCTAAGGAAAGGAAGAGACTGAGGAGAGGAAGAGACTGAGGAGAGGAAGAGACTAAGGAGAGGAAATTACTGAGGAGAGGAAGAGAAAGAGACTGAGGAAAGAAAGAGACTAAGGAGAGGAAGAGATTGAGGAAAGAAAGAGACAGAGAGAGAATGAGACAGAAGAAATTGAGGAGGAGAAGAGACAGAGGAAGAGACTAAGGAGAGGAAGAGACCGAGGGGACAAGGAGACAGAATAAAGGAAAAGACAGAAGAGAAGAACAGACTGAGGAGGAAGAGACAAGGGGAGGAAGAGACTGAAGAGAGGAAGAGACGGAGAGCAAGAGGCAAAGGCTGAGAAGATGGAGAGACTAAGGAGTGAAAGCGATTTAGGAGAGGAAGGGAGGAAGACACAGAGACTGAGGAGAGAGAGATACCAAGGAGAGTGAGAGACTGGGGAGAGGGAAAAACAAGAAGAGGCTGAGGAGAGGAAGGGACTGAGTAGAGGAAGAGAAGAAGAGACCGGGGAGAGGAAAAAGACGGAGTAGAGGAAGATACAGGGAGAGGAAGAAAGTGATGAGAGGAAGAAAACAGACAGAAGAGAGGAAGAGTATGAGGAAAGGAAGAGACTGTTGAGAGGAAGAGACTGAGGAGAGGAAGAAACTGATAAGAGGAAGAGAGGAGAGAGATAAAGAAATTGAGGAGAGGAAGAGACTGAGTAAAGGAAGAGACTGAGAAGAGGAAGAAACTGAGGAGAGGAAGGGACTAAGGAGAGGAAGAGACTGAGGGGAGTGAGAGACTGAGGAGAGGAAGAAACTGAGGAGAGGAAGAGACTGAGGAGAGGAAGAAACTGAGGAGAGGAAGAGACTGAGGAAAGGAAGAGACTGAGGAAAGGAAGAGACAGAAGAGATTGAGAAGAAGAGACTAAGGAGAGGAAGAGACTGAGGGGACAAAGAGACATAAGAGAGGAAGAGACAGGAGGAAGAGACAGAGGAGAGAAAGAGACTGATGAGTGGAAGAGATTTAGGAGCGGAAGAGGCAGGGAGGAAGACACAGAGGGAGAGACTGAAGAGAGGAAGAGACAGGATGGAAGAGACTGAGGAGAGGAAGTGACTGAGCGAGGAACAGACAGAGGAGAGGAAGAGACAGACAAGAGAAAGAGACTGAGCAGAGGAAGGGACTAAGGAGAGAAAGAGACAGAAGAGATGGATGGTAGAAATAGACAGAAGAGAATGAGGAGAAATAGAGACTGAGGAGAGGAAGAGACAGAAGGTGTCACGATCAGTGTGGGGGGGAAACTCCACACTGAACACAGAAGGGAAGGGGAACAGTAACTGGGCCTGGAAACTAGACAACCCTAATCCGGGCCCTGACTACCTATCAATATGATTAGACCTTGAAGGTAGGAATAGTCATATGCAGGATACCTAGGCCCTGATTTTCCTTTAATGCCCTGAAATAAGTTAACCCCTTAAAGGGTTTCTGTCACCCCACAAAACTCATTATTTTTTTTTTGGATAGTTAGATTCCTCATAGCGCGATATAGGAGAATATAATAGTCTTACTTACTTTCATGCGGCCGATTCTTTATAAAATGAAGTTTTATAATATGTAAATGAGGGCTCTACCAGCAAGTAGGGCGGCTACTTGCTGGTAGCCGCAGCAGAAAACCGCCCCCTCGTCGTGTTGATTGACAGGGCCAGCCGTGATCTCCTCCTCCAGCCGGCCCTGTCAGTATTTCAAAAATCGCGCACCTCTGGTCATTCGGCGCAGGCGCTCTGAGATAAGGAGGCTCGTCTCCTCAGCACTCCCTCAGTGCGCCTGCGCCGATGACGTCTTCTCTTTCGGTGATGTCATCGGCGCAGGCGCATTGAGGGAGTGCTGAGGAGACGAGCCTCCTCATCTCAGAGCGCCTGCGCCGAATGACCAGAGGCGCGCGATTTTTGAATTACTGACAGGGCCGGCCGGAGGAGGAGATCACGGCTGGCCCTGTCAATCAACACGGCGAGGGGGCGGATTGCTGCTGCGGCTACCAGCAAGTAGACGCCCTACTTGCTGGTAGAGCCCTCATTTACATATTATGAAACTTCGTTTTATAAAGAATCGGCCGCATGAAAGTAAGTAAGACTATTATATTCTCCTATATAGCGCTATGAGGAATCTAACTATCCAAAAAAAAAATAATGAGTTTTGTGGGGTGACAGAAACCCTTTAAGGACGCAGGGCGTACCGGTACGCCCTATTTCCCGAGTCCTTAACTTTAAATCCTTATTCCGGCGCCGCGGGGGTTAATCGGAACGGGATGCCGGCTGAAATCATTCAGCCGGCATCCTGTCACAACGCCAGGGGGGGTCATGTGACCCCACCCGTATCGGCGATCGCCGCAAACCGCAGATCAATTAAGACCTGCGGTTTGCTGCGATTTCTGCAGTTTCTGATCAGGGATCAGAAACTTTAGTGTCCCTAAAATGAAGATTTTCCACCCCCGCGGGTGGTGCAGGGGGGAAAGGTGGGGGCGGTGCGGGAGGCGGGCGGTGCGGCAGGCGGGATCGCGATCCCCCGCCCGCCTCCCCTTGAATAATCGTCGTTGTACAGTGGGTATATCAGGGAGTCAGCACATTGCTGACACCCTGGTATAAACGGCTGACATCTGTGCAGATGTCAGCCGTTTAACCCTTTCCATACTGCGGTCCGTACGGACCGCTGTATGGAAAAAGTTAACAGTAAGAGGGAGCTCCCTCCCTCTCTATCGGGGGCCTGCGCAAAAATCATACCCTACTCAAGATAATCGCCCAAAAATGAAAAAACTATGGCTCTTAGACTATGGAAACACTAAAACATGATTTATTTTGTTAAAAAATGAAATCATTGTGTAAAACTTAAATAAATGAAAAAAAAGTATACATATTAGGTATTGCCGTGTCCGTATCGACCGGCTCTATAAAAATATCACATGACCTAACCCCTCAGGTGACCACCATAAAAAATAAAAACGGTGTAAAAAAAGCAATTTTTTTGTCATCTTACGTCACAAAAAGTGTAATAGCAAGCGATCAAAAAGTCATATGCACCCCAAAATAGTGCCAATCAAACAGTCATCTCATCCCGCAAAAAATGAGACCCTACTTAAGATAATCGCCCAAAAACTGAAAAAACTATGGCTCTTAGACTATGGAGACACTAAAACATTTTTTTTGTTTTAAAAATGAAATCATTGTGTAAAACTTACATAAATAAAAAAAATTGTATACATATTAGGTATCGCCGCGTCCGTGACAACCTGCTCTATAAAATTACCACATGATGTAACCTGTCAGATGAATGTTGTAAATAACAAAAAAAAAAAGTGCCAAAAAATCTATTTCTTGTTACCTTGCCGCACAAAAAAGTGTAATATAGAGCAACCAAAAATCATATGTACCCTAAACTAGTACCAACAAAACTGCCACCCTATCCCGTAGTTTCTAAAATGGGGTCACTTTTTTGGAGTTTCTACTGCAGGGGTGCAACAGGGGGGCTTCAAATGGGACATGGTGTAAAAAAAAACAGTCCAGCAAAATCTGCCTTCCAAAAACCGTATGGCATTCCTTTCCTTCTGCGCCCTGCTGTGTGCCCGTACAGCGGTTTATGACCACATATGGGGTGTTTCTGTAAACTACAGAATCAGGGCCATAAATAATCAGTTTTGTTTGGCTGTTAATCCTTGCTTTGTAACTGGAAAAAAATATTAAAATGGAAAATCTGCCAAAAAAGTGAAATTTTGAAATTGTATCTCTATTCTCCATTAAATCTTGTGCAACACCTAATGGGTTAACAAAGTTTGTAAAATCAGTTTTGAATACCTTGAGGGGTGTAGTTTCTTAGATGGGGTCACTTTTATGGAGTTTCTACTCTAGGGGTGCATCAGGGGGGCTTCAAATGGGACATGGTGTCAAAAAACCAGTCCAGCATAATCTGGCTTCCAAAAACCATACGGCGCACCTTTCCCTCTACGCCCTACTGTGTGCCCGTACAGTAGTTTACGGCCACATATTGGGTGTTTCTGTAAACAGCAGAGTCAGGGCAATAAAGATACAGTCTTGTTTGGCTGTTAACCCTTGCTTTGTTAGTGGAAAAAATGGGTTAAAATGGAAAATTAGTCAAAAAAATGAAATTCATCCCCATTTGCCAATAACTCTTGTGCAACACCAAAAGGGTTAACGAAGTTTGTAAAATCAGTTTTGAATACCTTGAGGGGTGTAGTTTATAGAATGGGGTCATTTTTGGGCAGTTTTTATTATGTAAGCCTCGCAAAGTGACTTCAGACCTGTAGTGGTCCCTAAAAATTTCAAGATTTGCTTCTAAACTTCTAAGCCTTGTAACATCCCCAAAAAATAAAATATCATTTCCAAAATGCTACAAACATGAAGTAGACATATGGGGAATGTAAAGTTATCACAATTTTTGGGGGTATTACTATGTATTACAGAAGTAGAGAAACTGAAACTTTGAAATTTGCTAACTTTTCAAAATTTTTGGTAAATATGGTATTTTTTTATGCAAAAAAATTTACTTTTTTGACCCAATTTTAGCAGTGTCATGAAGTACAATATGTGACGAAAAAACAATGTCAGAACGGCTTGGATAAGTCAAAGCGTTTTAAAGTTATCAGCTCTTAAAGTGACACTGGTCAGATTTGCAAAAAATGGCCAAGTCCTTAAGGTGAAATAGGGCTGAGTCCTTAAGGGGTTAAGGACCAGAGACAACCCATTCCTCCCCAGAGACTGAGAAGAAAAGACAGAGAGAGGAAGAGCCTGAGGGGAGGAAGAAAACAGACGGAGTAGCGGAAGAGTCTGAGGAAAGGAAGATACTGTGCAGAGGAAGAGACTGAGGAGAGGAAAAGACATGGACAAAGAGAGAGAGGATAGGAAGAGACTGAGGAGAGGAAGAGACAGAGAGAGGAGGAAGAGATTGAGGAGAGGAAGAGACTGAGAGGACGAAAAGACAGAAGAGACCGAGGTGAGGAAGAGACTGAGGAGAGCAAGAGACTGAGGAGAAGAAGAGAATGAGGGAGGAAGAGAATGAGGAGAGAAAGAAACTGAGGAGAGGAAGAGACAAGAATGAATTGACACAAGGAGAGACAGAGAAGAGGAATAGACAGAATGGAGGAAGAGACGGAGAAGAAAAAAAGACTGAGGAGAGTAAGATACAGACAAGAAAAAGAGAGGGAGGAAGAGACTACGGAGAGGAAGAGACAGAGGGAGGAAGATACTGAGGAGAGGAGGAGACAGACAAGAGAAAGAGACTAAGGGTAGGAAGAGACTGCGGAGAGAAAAGCAGGGAAAGAGATAGGAAGGAAAAGACTGAAGAGACTGAGGAAAGGAAGAGACAGAGGAAAAGATGGAAGAGACTGAGAAGAGGAAGAAGCAGAAGGAGGAAGAGACTGAGGAGAGAAAGAAACAGAGGGAGGTAGAGACTGAGCAGAGATAGAGACTGAGGAAGGAAGAGACTAAGAAGAGTATGAGACAGAAGAGAGAAAGAAACAGGAGAGGAAGAGACTGAGGAGAGGAAGAGACTGAAGATAAGATGTGTCAGAGGGAGAAAGAGATTGAGGAGAGAAACAAACTGAGGATATAAACAGACTGAGTAGAGGAAGAGACTGAGTAGAGGAAGAGACTGAGTAGAGGAAGAGACTGAGGAGAGGAAGAGACTGATGGGAGGAAGAGACTGAGGAGAGGAAGAAACAAAGGGAGGAAGAGACTGAGGAGAGGTAGTGACTAAGCGAAGAAGAGACTGAGTAGAGGAAAAGACTGAGTAGAGGAAAAGACTGAGTAGAGGAAAAGACTGAGTAGAGGAAGAGACTGAGTAGAGGAAGAGACTGAGGAGAGGAAGAGACTGATGGGAGGAAGAGACTGAGGAGAGGAAGAAACAAAGGGAGGAAGAGACTGAGGAGAGGTAGTGACTAAGCGAAGAAGAGACTGAGGAGAGGAAGAGACAGACAAAAGAAAGAGACTAAGGGGAGGAAGAGACTGAGGAGAGGAAGGGACTGAGGAGAGAAAGAGACAGAGGGGATGGAGGGGAAGAATATACAGAAGAGAATGAGGAGATAAAGAGACCAAGGAGAGGAAGAGAGAGAAGGGAGGAAAAGAAAGACTGAGGAGAAGAAAAGACCGAGGTAGGAAGTGATGGAGGAGAGAAGAGACAAAGGGAGGAAGAGATTGGGAAGAGGAAGAGACTGAGGAGAGGAATAGACTGAGGGAGGAATGGAGTGTGGAGGGGAAGAGACTGAGAACAGGAAGGGACTGAGGAAAGAGACAGGAAGAAAGAGACTGAGAAGAAAGAGACTGAGGAAAGGAAGAGACTGAGGAAAGGAAGAGGAACAAACTGAGCATAGGAACAAACTGAGGATAGAAACAGACTGAATAGAGGAAGATACTGAGGAGAGGAAGAGACAGACAAGAGAAAGAGTCTAAGGACAGGACGAGACTGAGGAGAGGAAGAGACTGAGAGGAAGAAACAAAGGGAGGAGGAGATTGAGGGGAGGAAGAAATATAGGGAGGTAGAGACTGAGCTTTGTAAGAGACTGAGGAAGAGACAGAAAGGAAAAGAGAGAGAAGTGTAAGAGACAGAAAAGAGGATGAGAAAGGAGAGGAAGAGTCTTGGGAGACGAAGAGACAGAGGGAGGAAGAGACAGAAGAGAGGAAGAGACAGACAAGAGAAAGTCTAAGGACAGGACGAGACTGAGAAGAGGAAGGGAATGAGGAGAGAAAGAGACAGAAAGTAAGAGACCGAGGGGGGGAAGAGATGGAGGAGAGAAAGAGACTGAGAGGAAGAAACAAAGGGAGGAAGAGATTGAGGAGAGGGAGGAAAAGACTGAGGAAAGGAAGATAGAGACTGAGCATTGTAAGAGACTGAGGGAGGAAGAGACATGACGGAAAAGAGAGAGAAGAATAAGAGACAGAAGAGAGGAAGAGTCTTGGGAGAAGAAGAGACAGAGGGAGAAAGATACAGAGGAGAGGAACAAACTGAGGAGAGAAACAAACTGAGGAGAGGAGGAGACAGAGGGAGGAAGAGACTGAGGAGAGGAAGGATGATACAGGGGGATAGACTGATGAGAGGAAGGAGACCAGAATGAAGAGACAAAGGAGAGGAAGAGACAGAAGGAGGGACTGAGAAGAGGAATAGACAGAGGGAGAGACTGAGGAGAGGGAGATACCAAGGAAAGTGAGAGACTGAGGAAAGGAAGAGTCTGGGGAGAGGAAGAGACAGAGGAGAGGAAGAGACCAAGGAGAGAGAGACAGAGGAGAGGAAGAGACTGAGGAGAAGAATAGACAAGAAGGAAGAGACAAAGTGAGAGACCAAGGGAGGAAAAGACCGAGAGAGGGGGGAGACAGGGAGAGACTGACAGAGAGGGAGAAAGAGAGAGAGGAAGAAAGTGAGGGAGGAAGAGAAAGAAGGAGGAAGACACTGAGGGATGAAGAGACAGAGGGAGACACCAAGGGAGGAAGACAATGAGGAAGAGGGAAGAAGACACTGATAGATAAAGAGAGAAAGAGGAAGTAACAGAGGGAGAGACTGAGAGAGGGAGAGGAAGAGAATGAAGGAGGAAGAGACAAGAATGAAGAAATAGTGGAGAGGAAGAGACAGCAAGGAAGAGACTGAGGAGAGAAAGACAGGGGGAGAGACTGAGGAGAGGAAGAGACTGAACGAGAGGGAGAGGCTGAGAAAAGGGCGAGACTGAAGATAAGAGACTGAGGATAGTAAGAGACTGAGGATAGGAAGAGACTGAGGAGAGGAAGAGACAGAGGAGAGGAAAATACAGAGGGAGAGAACGAGGAGAGGGGGAGACCGAGGAGAGGAAGAGACTGAGGAGAATAGACAAAAAGGAATAGACAGAGGGAGAGACCAAGGGAGAAAAAGACCGAGGGGGGGGGGAGACAGGGAGACACTGAAAGAGGGAGGAATAGACTTAACAAAAAGAGGAAATGACAGAGGAAGAGAAATAAGCAGGAAGACACTGACTGAAGAAGAGACCGAGAGAGAGGAAGAAGGAAGAGAATAGACAAGAAGGAAGAGACAGAGAAAGAGACTAAGGGAGGAGGAGACCGGGAGAGACTGATAGAGAGGGAGGAAGACAGATAGGAAGACACTGAGGGAGGAAGAGAAAGAAGGAGGAAGACACTGAGGGAGGAAGAGACAGAGCGAGAGTCTGAGGGAGGAAGACACTAAGGAAGATGGAAAAAGAGACTGAAGAGAGAAAGAGGAAGAAACAGGGAAAGACTGAGAGAAGACGAGACAGAGGGAGAGGAAGAGACAGAGGAAAGAGGAGGGGAAGAGACAGACAGAGGAAGACACTGAGGGAGAAGAAGACTGAGGAAGATACAAAGGGAGAGAGAGACAGATGGAGGAAGACACTGACGGAGCAAGAGACAGAGGGAGAAGGAGGAAGAAACAGAGGGAGAGGCTGAGAGGGAAAGAGACAGAGGGAGGGAGAGGGAAGAAAAGACAGAGAGAGGAAGAAACCGAGGAAGAGACCAAAGGAGGAGGAGACAGTAGGAGGAAGAGACAGAGACCAAAGGAAAGAAAGAGACAGAATGAGGACAACACTTAGAGAGGAAGGGACTGAGGGAGAGGAAGAGAATGAAGAAGAGGAATAGACTGAAGGAAAGAAAGAGACAGAATGTGGAGGACACTGCAGAAGGAAGAGACTAAGGGAGAGAAATGGACTGACCGAGAGGAAGAGCCAGACAGAGAAGGAGACTGAAGGAGAAGGAGGAAGTGACTGAGGGAGAGGAGGAAACAGAGGGAGACACTGAGTGAGGATGGGACTGAGGGAGAGGAAGAGACAGATGGAGGAAGGCACTGAAGGAGAAAGACTGAGGAAGTGACTGGAGGAGGAAGAGACAGAGGGAAAAGGCTGAAGGGAGAGGGAGGGACCGAGGAAGAGACTGAGAGAGAAAGGAGAAACAGAGGGAGAGACTGATGAGAGGGGGAGACCAAATGATGGAGTAAGAGACTGAGGGAGAAGAAGAGACAGAAGAAGAGACTGAGGGAGAGGAAGAAACAGAGAGACGAAGATACTGTGAGAGGAAGAGAAAGCGGGAGAGACAGAGGGAGGAAGAGATCAGGGAGAGAAAGAGACGGAGGAAGACACTGAGGGAGAAAAACTGGGGGAAAGGAAAGAAGAGGGAGAGACTGAGGAAAGAAGAGACAGAAAAAGGCAGAGGGAGAGGAAGAGACAGAGGGAAAGGAAGACACCAAAGAAAGGAAAGACAGAGAGAGGCGGAGACAGAGAGAGGCAGAAATAGCAGGTGAAAAAGACAGAGAGAGAGAGGAGGAGGCAGAAGAAGAGACTGAGGGAGAGGAAGAGACAGAGAGATGAAGAGAAAAAGGAAGAGATTGAAAGAAAGGAAGAGGGAGAGGATGTGACTGAGGGATGAAGAGACGGAGAGGGATATAAACACAAGATGACTGGGAGAGGTGAACCGAGGTGGTCTCACCACAACTAGTAGGCTTGATGACGCAAAAACATGACCGATAGGAAAAAGGTGCTTTATTGGTAGACATACTTCATATGGACAACTTGTTTCGGGGTTCAAGCACCCCTTTTTTTATGTCTGGAGAGTAACTATGAAATATCAATCAAGAAAATGAGTGGTTGGTTCAGCATCATGGGCGGCTCTGTTGGCTTCTGCATACATCTTTTTTCTTGTGCCTTATATATAGGTTTGTCTTCACGGGATGTGTCCAAGAGGTGGCTTTGTGGTCCAGGCGCAAGTGTCCATATTGAACTCACATGACAGAACTGTTTCATGCATCTGTTGCTGCAGCTCCTCCAGGCCTCTGCACTGCTCGTCTCTTCTCCAGACTAGGAGCCCAGAGGGAGAAGGAGGAACAGACCGAGGGTGAGGAAGAAACAGAAGGAGATACTGAGGAAGTGGAAGATGCTGAGGGTGTAAGAGACAGAAGGAGGAAGACTGAGGGACAGGAAGAGACTGTGGGACAAAGAGAGAGAAAGATACCAAGGGAGAGAAAGAGACTGTGGGAGAAAAAGACAAAGAGAAATAAACAGAGGGAGAGACTGACAGAGGAAGAGCCTGAGGAAGAAATGGAGGGAGAGAGAAGGAGAGACTGACAGAGGGAGAAAGAGACCAAGGGAGGCGAAGAGACTGGGTGAGGAAGAGAGGGAGAAAGAAACGGAGGAAAAGACTGAGAGAGAAAAACAGAGGGAGAGGAAGAGACAGAGGGAGGGAGATACTAAGGAGAGGAAAAGACTGAGGGAGAAAGAGATCATGGGAGATCAAGAGACAGAGGGAGAGGAAGAGTCTGAGGGAGGAATAAACTGAGGGAGAAGAGGAGACTTAGGGAAGATGAGACTGAGGCAGAAGAAGAGACTGAGGCAGAGGAAGAGGCTGAGGGAGGAAGAGAATAAGGGAGGAAAAGAGACAGAGGAAAGAAGACACTTATGGAGGGGGATACTAAGGGAGGAGGAGTCTGAGGGAGGAAAAGACTGAGGAAAAGGAAAAGACCAGGGGAGGAGGAGACTGAGGAAGAGGTCAAGGAAGGAAGAGTCCATGTGAAAAGAAGATATGGAGGAGGAGACTGAAGAAAGACGTGACTGAGGAAGAGAATCAGAGAGAAAGAGACTGAGGGAGGAAGAGACCAAGACACAGGGAGGATGAGACTGAGGGAGGGACAAAGAGACAGAAGGAGGATAAGACGTGGAAAGGGAGGAAGAGAGAAAAAAGATACTGGAGGAGGAAGAGACTGGGGAAGAGACCGAGAGAGGAAAATGTCCGGACCAATATCTCCTGAAAAACATGCATAATAAAGGAGAGGATTATGTTTAAAATAAATGCAATCAGTCAATAGCAGCACAATGATATGTTATAGACATCAGCTGTAAAAATAACTGTCTGGAATACAGTCTGAAATGCAGGATCTAGGATCAGAGCAAAATTAGGGCAAAATTCATTCCAGTTTCAAACAGATGTAATCCAATAGATCATAGAAGTAGTATCATGAACAATCTTTGTGGCAATAATATGTCCAAAAAAAAGTGTCCTAATATATAAAAAAAATCTATATAAGTAGCAAAAATCAATAAGTGAATATAACAAATCCAACCAGTAAGGGGTAATCCCAAAAAATTGCAAAGGTGTGACAAAAATGTGATATTCCTCTAAAAGTGCAAACGTGCTCAATAAAAAATAAAAAATATAAAGAGTAGTCACAATGTCAATATGCCCGATAGGTAGAAATTCTCCGCAGAGGTAATACCAGAGATGTTTTTCCCTCGAGAGTGTAGTTGGTAATTTCATGATTTTCCTATTTCATGACGTAAAGTCATGATTTTATTAAAGACACGGAGGCGAGTATTGCTTAACTTCCTTTACTGTTACCATAGCAGCAAAGAAATGAGCATGTCAATCACAAAGAAAACACCATAGTAACCGACTCCTCCCCCTTTATCCCAGTATATATAGACTCCACACTCTGGGATCATCCTCTTTCTTTGAATAGCCACTCAAATCGCTGACTCTTCCGGAAACTGGATCTTCCTGAACGAAAACAACAGTCCTGAACCTTAGGACGAACTCGTCAACCGACCAGACAGCCGAACTTTAGTAGCCTTGAAAAGCAACATCGTGTGTGTTTAGTCCAACAACACTGAGGAGGAGACACTTCAACCTGCGAACGAGAACACAAAAAACGAGGTAGTACCGTAAGGATATATCATGAGAAACGAGAAAACCATACAAGGTACACCAAAATCAAAATAACCAAAAATGCATAAATAAGCAACATACATTGTAATAAATAACATAACTTATAATAGATTCTTCTGAAAACCCACAGGGTGGGTAAGGGCGGGCAATACTCGCCTCCGTGTCTTTAATAAAATCATGACTTTACGTCATGAAATAGGAAAATCATGAAATTTTATCACAAGACACGGAGGCTTCGTATTGCTAGTTTAAAGCTGAGAGATAACAGAGTTAAAAGCATGAGACTCCGGGCGAAAGTAAAATTCCCGGAAAGTGGAAACCCTAGACCAATCCGCTAAACGCATCACATCCTCCAGACGGGCCCCAGAGACCGACATAGAAGTAGCGGAAGCACTGCGGACGGAATGAGCCGTAAAGATATTGGTGTCGATACCGGCCTGACTCATAATCTCCTTAACCCAGCGAGACAGTGTCACACTGGCGACTGGAGCATAGGGTCTCCGAAAATAAATAAACAAGTTGGGAAAAGTAGAGACACATAAAGGCGCAGTACGAGATTCGTACTCTTGAAGGCATGCGACCGGACACAGTTGTGGGGACTGAGGGAAAGCGGGGTAAGCAACAGAATGAATGTTCGTCTTAGTGCGTCTGGAAATGTTAAACACGACCCCCTCCGGTGTAAAGGACCGTGCATCGTGATCTAATGCCCGCACATCCGACACCCGCTTACACGAAATTAGGCAAAGCAGCGTGAATAACTTAGCTGATAACTGGCGTAGTGATAATTGGTCATTAGAAGACCAAGAAACCAGAAAATTTAAAATCAATCCCACATCCCAAGTCGCCGAGAAACGAGGTCTGGGAGGTCGAGACAAGCGAGAGCCCTTCAACAGACGACACACCAAAGGATGTTGACCCGCCGGAGTACCCTCGAAACCCTCGTGTCGGGAAGATATGGCCGATCTGTAAAGATTAATAGTACGATAGGCCTTACCTGAGTCATATAAAGAAGACAGAAAGGACAAAACCGATATTATAGGGGCCCGAAAGGGATCCAGGTCCCTTCCTCCGCACCAGCGAGCCCAAGCGTCCCAGGCGGAGCGATAAGCCCGTCTAGTTCCTGGGGCCCATGAGTTCTCCAGTAAGAAAAGAGTCGTGTCCGAAACTCCAGATAGTGAGATGGGACACCCGAGATCCTGCAAGCGAGAAGCCGAAGTCCGCCTGTCCGAATGAGGGGATGATGTGCTCCCAAAGGATCCCGCAAAAGCCCGGGGAAATCCGGGAGGAGGATTGGAAAATCCACTAATAAGTTCAGAAGTAGTGGGAACCAGGGTTGAGACCGCCACAGCGGGATGATCAGGATCAGATCCGCCGACTGGAGTTGGGCTTGGAGGAGAACTCGGGGAATTAAGGCAAAAGGCGGAAACGCATACATCAGTGCTCCCCCCCAGTCTTGCAGAAAAGCGTCTACTGCTTCTGCCAGCGGATCCGGACGCCAGCTGAAGAACCTGGGAGTTTGGGCGTTCAAGCGGTTCGCGAATAAGTCTATCGATGGATGACCCCAGTGAGACGATAAGGTTAGGAATACCCCCTCGTCTAACTTCCAATCGCTGGAATCCGAAAGATATTGAGAATTCCAGTCTGCTACTACATTGCGGAGACCCGGAAGGTGCTCCGCTATAACAACAATGCCTTTGGTAAGGCAAAACTCCCAGAAATCTTGAGCTAGGTAAGTCAGAACCGAAGAACGAGTACCGCCCATCCCGTTTACGTATCGGACCGCGGAGACATTGTCCATCCGTAATTTGATACAGATCGTGACTGTGCCGTTGGCGAAACTGCGAATCGCCAACGACCCTGCCAATAATTCCAGGCCATTTATGTGGAGGCGGGACTCCTCCGGGGACCAAGGACCTCCGATGGATATCCCATTGCAATGTGCCCCCCAGCCGTGTAAGCTGGCGTCGGATTCTATAACCAGATCCGGAAGGGGCCCGAGCAGGGCTTTGCCATTCCAGACTGATAGATTCTGGATCCACCAAAGAAGCTCGTCTCTCGTTTCCGAATCGAGAGTGACCATATCTGAGTATGTGGCTCCGGTCCGGAGGTGTGCAATTTTGAGTCTCTGGAGAGCTCGGTAGTGCAAGGGAGCCGGGAAGATGGCCTGGATGGACGATGCCAGGAGACCTATCAGGCGTGCTAAGTGACGTAGAGATAGTTGGGGTCGAAGCAGAGCATGTCGCAGCTCTTTGCGGATAGCGCGGACCTTGGACAGAGGAAGGTGAAGGGTAAGAGAAGAGGAATCTATCCTGAACCCCAGGAACTCTATAGAAGTTGAAGGATTGAGGCATGACTTCTCCTGATTTATGATGAAACCCAACCTGGACAAGAGGTTGGTGGTCATGGACAGGTGTAAGTGAAGAAGGGACGGGCTCCGTGCCATGATAAGAATATCGTCTAGATAAATTATCATGCGTACCCCTCTGCTGCGGAGCCAAGAAACTACGGGCTTCATTACTTTGGTGAAACACCAAGGGGCGGATGAGAGACCGAAAGGCAGGCAGGTGAAGCGCCAAAGTTGGTCTCCCCAAGGAAAGCAAAGCAGGTTCCTGGAGGTTGGAGCCACCGGGACCGTGAGATAGGCATCCTTGAGGTCCAGTTTGACCATCCAATCTCCTGGAATGAGCATATCTCTCAGAAGATGGATGCCCTCCATCTTGAAATGGCGATATTGGACTATAGAGTTGAGGGACTTTAAGTTGATGACAGGGCGCGCCTGGCCGCCCTTCTTTTGCACCAGAAACATACTGCTGATAACCGCAGCTGAAAGGGGTGAGGTGCGTTCTATCGCCTGTTTGAGGACGAGTTCCTTCAGTTCTCTGTGCAGTTGTTGTTGTACCGATCCAGTCCCAAGAATGTGTCTGGGGATAGGTAGAAGGCTTGGAGGGGCTACCAGGTCTATAGTGAAACCCATGATGGTGTCTAAAACCCACCGGTCTGAGGTGATCTCGGACCAGGCATTGGAAAAGTGACGGAGTCTGCCCCCGACACATCCTGTTGAAGAAAACAACGGTATGGGGGGAAGGGCACTTACCAACTGGTCGTCGATAGGATGGGGCTCCACGGTAACTTCTGGAACGTCCTGAAAAACCCCTGGCTGGGAAGAAGGAGGGTTGATGTCTGGCATCCTGAAGGGAGGATCTATAATTAAAGGAGCCTCTTCCCGAACCACGGGAATGGAAATCGTACCGGCCGGACAGACGGCCCCTAGAGCTGCCGTCCCTGTTGGAAAAACGGGTGTTAAAAACCCTTTTCATGGAAGTCTGGGCTTTATCTAAAGCCGTAAAGGCCCCGACATATCTGCCCAGCTCCTTAATAAATGAATCTCCGAATAGGAGGCCCTGAGCATTTTTGCCTGCTTCTGACAGCGCAAGGTTGGAGAGCTTAGGCTCCACCTTCATCAAGATGGCTTTACGCCGTTCGATGGCTAAGGAGGTATTCACATTGCCTGCAATGCAAATGGCCCTCTGCACCCATCCTCCTAGCTCGACAGGGTCTACCAATCTACCCTCCGCCTTGGCGGACTCGGCCATGTCAAAGATTTTTGCCAGAGGGCCCGTGATGTCCAGAAGCTTATCCTGAACTGCTCGTAAAGCTGAGTCCAGCCCTTTTTTAGGGTTAAATTTAGTTTTAGTAAGGAATTGAACCATCTTCGGGTCCACGGTCGGTGTTTCACACACCTTATTAGGGATCAGAGGGCGAGGGCATTCCGCCCGCAATTTACTGCGGGACTCCTTGCTTAAGGGAGCACGGATCTTCTCCTCTAAATAATGTGCTACATGAGTGGCAGGGAGCCATTCTGCTGATCTGGGATGATGTAGCTCATCTGGATTAAATAGGGGGGCACCTAGCGGGTCAATCATAAGGTCGTCAGGTATAGGAGGTCCTGCCTGAAAGTCGCCCGTAGGCGTGGGTGGGATAGGAGCTGGTAATAAATTTTGAGGGTCAGTTTCGACGTCCTCAAGCTCCTCCCCTGAGTCATGATGATACTCATTCTGAACCTCCTCAATGGATTCTCTATCAGAATCGGACAAAGGCTCAGGTAAGGTCCTGGCCGATTTCCAAGCACGAGAATGTTCTGCCTGTCGTGCGCAGGCTCTTTTCCGCGGGACAACCGCGTGGTCATGTGATGGATTACCATCGGTTCTTAATGTTCTGGAGGCAGATGGCCTTTCAGTGTCCAAAATTGGATCCTGTGTGGCCCCAGGGGGCTGAGCACATAAGGCCTGAGATATAGACTGCGATAACACTGAGGACATGGAGCCCATAGCAACCATGATCGCCTCAGAAATAGATTGCTGCAGCGCAGCATTATGTCTCTCCTGTGTGGAATCATTAATTAGGCTGAGCGCATTAGGGGGGCTGGGGGAAGGGGCAGCCCTGTCCTGCCTAACTGAGGAAGAACTACTGCGGCGGGACATTATGAGAGGAGTGGAAGGAGTTAGTCACCCCAGACCACAAGAAAAAACCTGAAAGAAAAAGAGAGGAAAACAATGAGGGCCTGAGGTGCAAAGGGTACAATGTAGGGCACAAAGATAGATACTAACCTAAGAAGATTCGGCACCGGGTGAGAAAGGGGCTGCAGGAACACAAGCGGTGACAAAAACGGCGCGAAAATCCTGAGGTAAAGGCCGAGATCTCGCGAGATCTCAAGTGGCCGCAGTCCAGGATAGGAGCGCCGATGCTTAGGAGAGCGGAGGCCGAAATCTCGCGGATCGCGAGACTTCGGCCGTCACAGCAAGTGCCGGGAGCTCCGGAGGGCAGGAGGAAATCTCGTGCGTCGCGATATTATGGCCGGAGCGTGCAGGAGTATGCCGAAAGGATCGGGAAGAACCGGTAAGGAACAAAGGGAAAAGATAAGTCTGAGGCGGCAAACGAATGAACAGGGAACTGGGGAGCGGACCCAAAAGGGGAATGAAAGAAAAGCAAAAATTACCGATACTAGGTAGAACGTAGTAATGAAGTGGGAAGGGGCAAAAACCTCTCACAGACCAACCTGAGCGATGTAAATTACACCTAAAGCGCAATATAATCAAAACAATGACAAGACAGCATACTATTGGAAAAGAGGATACTTATCTGCCATGGCAGCAGCAAAGTAGAAATGACTGTTACATACACATGATCACTTGCGTTACAAATATTGCATGCAGGTTTTTGTAACAATAAGTATATCTCTGGCCCTGTAAGAAAATCACAGAGAGAGATTTTATCCCAGCTACTACTGGGGGATTGTCCTTGTACTCTCTTATACCTAATCAATTTGTTAAACTCCACACTATATGACAATTTGATGAAGAGATATGTATACATATGTTTATACATATGTGGCGAAACCAACCTCGCCACTGGGTTTTGGAGAGGCCTGGCTGCTGGCCTCTTGCCTCAGGATTATGGCCCATACTAACTTTTAAACCCCTGAACCTATTCAAGTGAATTTTGGATAGGTTTGTCCCCAAGTTATACTGGTTAAATTGATGTAAGTTATATGTATGGACAATGTAAACTCACAAAGTTGTAACAATTTATAATAAGTGTAACTTGTCTGCTTGGGAGGAATATGCTGGGTGTGTTTCTATTGTGCCATTGTCCCATTGTGTGTTTAAATGGTGATGTCTGTTCTGTTGTCCTCACATGTGTATTGGCGATCTCCCTTTGTCCTCAGAGATAATTGGATTGCTCCTCAGGTTGTCTCCGGGACAGAGAGGAGGAGACCATGATGCATTGTGGGGATATGTTGTCCTATGTCACAGTCTTCATTCTGGTCCTCTGGGGGCGTGAACGATTGGTTGCTGTAGTTACATTGTATGTGTTGTAAATTACTGATTGGTTGTATTTCAAACCCCTGTGGGCAGTACTATGTTTGTGGTTTATGAATAAAAGAGGCTGTACGTGAAGTACAGTCAGACCACTGTTTGACCCTCAACACGGAGCCTTGTCTCGTTATTGGGGGGATTCACTGTATGCTGTTAGAAGACCGATTGCCAGGATTGTAAGCTGATCCCTGTTCGTCTGCTAGCAGCTATTCGTGAGGTTCCAGTTTGGAGTGCTACTTTGTATCCAGTTCGGGAGGTTGGTGTTCTGCAGTAGCTGTGCCTGTCTCTCAGAAAGGGGCTTATCGCCTAAACGGATTTTAACCCCTTGTCTGCTGAAATGGTCCGTTACAACATATTTTTATATTTTTTTTTTATTCATTTTCACTTATATAGCTTATATTTATAAGCACGCACCGTATATATATATTCTTTATTTCTTCTAAGAATTGCCCACATAAAACAAGAATGCAATGAACCTGGTCAAAAATAACTTATAGACAATTCTCCACAAGAACTAAAGATGCTTGCCTATAAAAAACGCACCAGTTCCCAAAAAAAAACCGCATACATAACGCAATGGAATCGCATCTTAACAAGAACCCTATTTACTGGATCCATTCCAGATTTGCCATAGAGCCCATTAAGAAGACAGCTATTTAAGAGCCGGTTCGCCAAAACAGATCAAATATAGCCACTGAGGAAGGAGACAGTATAGTCTTCGAAACTCGCCTGGCGTTAATATTAGATATATTTGATCTGGGACAATTAAAACCGGCATTTGGATATCCAACATCATCTTTCCAGCTGATGCTAAAGTAAGCGCTTACAAGTAAAAAGAGACCAGAAAACACGGCAGTGACTGGTGTACCACAGGAAATAGCAGGAAACCAATCAAGCCCCATTACCTGCACGGACAGAATCGGAGACACGAGGGACGCCAAAGACTTTTTGGGAGCCAGACTACAGGCTGTCCCTGAATTCACCAAAAGAAGAAATAGATCATAAAGCAGAGCTACACATACCAACTAGAATAGGTAATAGTGAAGCCTGCTATTGAAGACCGCTATAGAGGTAAGCTTACCTTACACCTATCCCACGTGGGACGCCACGAATAGAAAAGGATCTACATATATGTGAGTACTTAAACAATCTCCGGCTAACTGCAATATGTATCATTGATCTACTTTGAGCATGCTAAACCAAAGTTTCAAATGGCAACATCGTATATGAACATTGTATACAAATATTAAACAGCAATTACCGAGGGAAAAACATCTCTGGTATTACCTCTGCGGAGAATATTTTTGGATTACCCCTTACTGGTTGGATTTGATATATTCACTTATTGATTTTTGCTACTTATATCGATTTTTTTTTATCATGATACTACTTCTATGATCTATTGGATAACATCTGTTTGAAACTGGAATGAATTGTGCTCTAATTGAGACTGGAATGAATTTTGCTCTAATCCTAGATCCTGCATTTCAGACTGTATTCCAGACAGTTATTTTTACAGCTGATGTCTATAACATATCATTGTGCTGCTATTGACTGATTGCGTTTATTTTAAACATAATCCTCTCCTTTATTACGCAAGTTTTTCAGGAGATATTGGTCCGGACAATTTTTACAACTAAAAAACTTTTTTAAATTTTAGTAATTTCTTTATTTTTATTTTTATATCTATTCATCTATATTGATTTTTATATAGATATTCTTACACATTCTATATATTCTTATAAGTATCACTGATTTAATAAATATATTATAGTGATATATTATATACTGAGTCTATGTGAGTCCATCTATAAGAGTGCCCATTCACTCCTTTGGTACTATTTGATTTTGGTGAATAGAGTGCGTCATCTATTTGGAGCCCCTTGCCATCTCCAACTGGAGAGAGAGCCGTCCTAGATAATCTATCAGAGGGATAGGAAGACACTGATAAATGAAACCACAGAGGGAGGAAGAGAATGCGGGATAGGAAGAGGCAGAGTGAGGGAAGAAGACAGTGAAAGAGGAAGAAGTTGAAGGAGAGGAATGGAAAGACAGAAAGAGCATGTGACTGAGGGAGCAGAAGACACTGGAGTTAAAGAATTAGGGAGGATGAGACTGAAGAAGTATGAGGGAGGAAGAGACTGTAAGGAGGGAAACAAAATTAGAGAGGAAGAGACTAAGGAAGGAAGAGACAGATTGAAACACTAAGGGAGGAAGTCATTGATGACACTGAGAGGTAGAGTCATAGGTAGGAAGTGTTGTGCCTTTTCATAGGTAAATACATTGATATCCAATTCATTATTGTCAAGATGGATATTCATTGCCTTTAAGAGCCATGCTCGACTAAAGTTGCAATTTTGTTTGTCTTGAGTAGGCCAAATTAAGGTCACACAAAGCTTAGTGTTATTCTTCTCATGAATGTACCAGTGTCATGGTCTTACCTTCTTGCTGTTCTCCTTCGTTTGACATGTGCTGGCGGCCATCTTGGTTTCTGGGTTTCTTGTAGCCTTCCACCCTGCGGCTCCTCCTTCCCACTGGGAGGAGCTGGATGCCTAGCTCATATATATAGGAGGTCTGTGGCTTCAGTTCCTTGCTTGGTCCTCCTGTGTTCACATGCTTCTAAGACTGCTGCTGCTTCTGGTTCCTGATCCTGGCTTCGTCTGACTACCCTGCTGGTTCCTGATCCTGGCTTCGTCAGACTACCCTGCTGGTTCCTGATCCTGGCTTCGTCTGACTACCCTGCTGGTTCCTGATCCTGGCTTCGTCTGACTACCCTTCTGGTTCCTGACCCCTGGCCTCTCAAAGACTCTGCTTCGGTTTCACCATCCGTTTGGACTTTTGCTTTACAGCTTTATTTTCAATAAAGCCTTCTTATTTTCACTTATCTCTTGTTGTACGTCTGGTTCATGGTTCCGTGACATTAGGACCAAGCCATGAATTCTGACGGTACAGGGCCATCCTCGCTACCCATGCTGGTTGCCAGACTTGATCAGCAGGATCACCTGTTGGGTCGGTTCGCTGTGGCGTTGCTAACCCTGCTTGAACGCACGGCTCATTTCGCTCCCGTTGCCGATGGGTCGGTTGTCGCTCCTACTGCCGTTCCGGTTGTTGCGCCAGAGTCTACCCCGACACCTGTTGTTGCGCCTGCAGTGTTTCGGGGTATGACCGGTTCTGCCCCTCTTCCACAGCGCTTTGGGGGAGAGCCAACTCAGTGCCGAGGTTTCCTTAACCAGGTGGGCATTTATTTCGAGTTGCTGCCACATGCCTTTCCTACTGAGAGATCAAAGGTGGGCTTCTTGATCTCGCTGCTCTCGGACAAGGCCTTGGCCTGGGCCAGCCCTTTATGGGAGAACAACAATCCGGTGGTTGCCGAGTTTTCCGGTTTTGTTGCTTCTCTTCGGAAGGTATTCGATGTGCCGGCTCGTGCTGCCTCTGCTGCGAAGCTCCTTATGTCCATCAGACAGGGTTCACGATCCGTAGCTGAATACGCCATTGAGTTTCATACCCTGGCAGCAGAGGTGGGCTGGAATAATGATGCTCTGGTCGCTGCTTTCTCTCATGGTCTCTCGGATGCCTTGAAGGATGAGGTTGCAGCTAAGGACCTACCAGTGGAGCTCGAGTCTCTTATTTCGTTCCTGATTTTGATTGACACCAGACTCAGGGAGAGACCTTCCTTTAAGGAGATCCTGCGGAGGTCTTCTAACAGATTGGCGCCTACGTTTGCTGTCCCACCCGTGCCTCCCTCTCCTCCCACGCCTCCTGGGGATGACTTGTCTGGGGGTGAACCCATGCAGCTGGGGTTTGCTCGCCTGTCCGAGGGGGAGAGGGTACTCCGGAGACGCGAGGGCCGATGCATGTACTGTGGTCTCGGTGGGCATTTTCGGTTGGCATGTCCGAACCGTCCGGGAAAACGCTCGCACCTGAGATCCTGTCGGGGGCAGATCTTGGGTGGAGTCTCCTCGTCCCCGGTTTCCCGTGTTGACAAACCATTGATCACTGTTGTCCTCTCCTGGGTCGGGGGCTCGGTGACGACCCAGGCGTTGGTGGACTCTGGTGCTGGTGGTTTGTTCATTGATAGTGTGTTCGCTGCCGCCAATTCCATTCCTCTGCAGGCTCGAGGTTCCCCACTGGCTCTTGAGGCGATAGACGGCAGACCCCTTCTGCCGCCACACGTGACTCATGAGACCCTTCCAGTGGGGATAGCCATTGGTGCCGTTCACAGAGAGTCGGTCTGCCTCCAGGTTATTTCGTCTCCACACTACTCGGTGGTCTTGGGGTACCCCTGGCTCCAGAAGCATAATCCGACTTTCGATTGGAGATCGGCCGAGATCCTCTCGTGGTCACCGCAGTGTGGGGCTAGTTGCATCCATGGGTCTGTCAAGTTGCTGTGTACTTCCTTGGACTCTCTGTTGCCTCCTGAATACGAGGAGTACCAGGATGTATTCGATAAGGTGCGCGCGGTTGCCCTACCTCCGCACCGCCCATACGATTGTGCCATAGAGTTACAACCTGGTGCCGTTCCTCCTCGTGGCAAAGTCTATCCACTGTCGGTAGCGGAGAATGAGGCCATGGAGGAGTACGTGAGGGAGGCGCTTTCATGCGGACACATTCGCAAATCCTCGTCCCCGGCAGGGGCTGGATTTTTCTTTGTGAAAAAGAAGGGCGGTGAGTTGAGGCCTTGCATCGATTACAGGGGTCTCAATCGCATCACGATCAAGAACGCTTACCCGATACCCTTGATTTCCGAGCTGTTCGATCGCCTTAAAGGGGCCACGGTCTTTACCAAACTCGACCTGAGGGCGGCATATAACCTGGTAAGGATCAAGGCGGGCGATGAGTGGAAGACCGCGTTTAACACCAGGACCGGTCATTATGAATCCTTGGTTATGCCCTTTGGGTTGTGCAATGCGCCCGCAGTCTTTCAGGAATTTATCAACAATGTTTTCCGTGACCTGTGGCAGCAGTGTGTGGTGGTCTATTTGGATGACATCTTGGTATATTCTGAATCCATGGAGGCCCACATTCTGGATGTCAGACGAGTGTTGCAACGGTTACGAGAGAACAAGCTGTTCGGTAAGCTTGAGAAATGCGAATTTCACCGATCCCAGGTAACCTTCTTAGGTTACATCATTTCCGCTGAGGGGTTCTCCATGGATCCTGAGAAGGTTTCGGCTGTCTTACAGTGGCCCCAGCCCAGTGGTCTTCGTTCCCTGCAGCGCTTTTTGGGCTTCGCCAATTATTATCGGAAGTTCATCAGGGACTTTTCCATGCTGGCCAAGCCTCTCACGGATCTGACCAGGAAGGGCAGTAATTCCCAGGTCTGGCCGCTCGAGGCCATCCGAGCTTTTGAGGCCCTAAAGTCCGCTTTTGTGTCGGCTCCGATTCTGTCGCATCCCAACCCTGGGTTGCCCTTTGTCCTCGAGGTGGACGCGTCTGAGACGGGAGTAGGCGCCCTTCTGTCTCAGCGTAGAACACCAGAGGGTCCTCTGCTTCCTTGTGGGTTTTACTCCCGGAAACTGTCTTCCGCGGAGTGCAACTATCAGATTGGTGACAGGGAGTTATTGGCCATCGTGCAGGCCCTTAAAGAATGGAGGCACTTGCTCGAGGGTTCGGTGGTTCCGGTTCTCATCCTGACGGACCATAAGAATCTGACCTACCTTTCTGAGGCCAAGAGATTGACACCACGTCAGGCCAGATGGGCTCTGTTCTTGTCACGTTTTAATTACGTGGTCTCCTACCTACCCGGTTCCAAGAACATCAGGGCGGATGCCCTATCACGGCAGTACTCCGAGCTGTCCAGGGAGGAGTCGATTCCGACTTCGGTCATACCTCCGAATCAGATCCTGGCCGCCATTCGCACCAGCCTGACCTCTCCCCTGGGTGAGCAGATTTTGGCGGCTCAATCTGGTGCTCCCTCTGGGAGACCCAACGGCAGATGTTTTGTGCCTGAGGAGTTGCGCACTCGGTTGTTGCGAACCTACCATAACTCCAAGACCGCGGGGCATCCTGGAAAGAATCAGCTGTCCTGGGCTGTTTCACGTCTGTTCTGGTGGCCTTCCCTACGTTCCGACATCGCCGCATATGTAGCGGCATGCTCCGTTTGTGCCCAGAGTAAGTCCCCTCGGCACTTTCCGTTGGGCCTTCTGCAACCCATAGCCACCGGGGAGCGCCCATGGTCACACCTGGGGATGGATTTCATTGTGGACCTTCCTGCATCCCGAGGCCATACGGTCATTCTCATGATTGTGGATCGGTTTTCCAAAATGTGCCACTGTGTTCCTCTCAAGAAGTTGGCCACGATTTTTGCCAGGGAGGTCTTCCGGTTGCACGGTTTGCCCAAGGAGATTGTGTCGGATCGGGGGAGTCAGTTTGTGTCCAGGTTCTGGCGCGCCTTTTGCTCCCAGTTGGGGATTCATCTCTCCTTCTCCTCGGCCTACCACCCTCAGTCCAATGGGGCCGCAGAACGATCCAATCAGGCCTTGGAGCAATTCCTTCGTTGCTATGTCTCCGATCACCAAGACAATTGGGTTGACCTCCTGCCTTGGGCTGAGTTTGCCAGGAACACGGCGGTGAACTCTTCCTCTGGGACGTCTCCCTTCATGGCCAATTATGGGTTCCAACCTGCCGTGTTACCGGAGGTATTCTCTCCCCAGGATATTCCGGCTGTGGAGGATCACCTTTCCGTCCTACGTGCTTCTTGGGTACAGATCCAGAAGTCCCTTGAGGCCTCTGCGCAGCGCCAGAGACTCCAGGCTGATCGCAGACGAGCGCCTGCTCCTTCCTACCAGGTCGGAGACCGTGTATGGTTGTCCACCCGCAACCTCAACCTTCGAGTGCCCACTCCCAAGCTGGCGCCTCGCTTTGTTGGTCCCTTCCGAGTGCTTCGCAGGGTAAACCCGGTAGCCTATGCCCTTGCGCTTCCTCCTGGCATGCGGATCTCTAACGTGTTTCATGTCTCCCTGTTGAAGCCACTGGTGTGTAATCGTTTCACTTCCTCGGTTCCTCGGCCTCGTCCGGTCCGAGTGGGCAATCGTGAGGAGTATGAGGTGAGCAATATCCTGGACTCACGCCTGGTCCGCGGTCGGGTGCAGTTTTTGGTCCATTGGCGTGGCTATGGTCCAGAGGAGCGTTCCTGGGTTCCCTCCGCAGATGTCCATGCTCCTGCCTTGCTCCGAGCCTTCCACGCACGCTTCCCTCAGAAACCGTTTTTTGCTCCGCGGAGGAGGGGCCCTTGAGGGGGAGGTACTGTCATGGTCTTACCTTCTTGCTGTTCTCCTTCGTTTGACATGTGCTGGCGGCCATCTTGGTTTCTGGGTTTCTTGTAGCCTTCCACCCTGCGGCTCCTCCTTCCCACTGGGAGGAGCTGGATGCCTAGCTCATATATATAGGAGGTCTGTGGCTTCAGTTCCTTGCTTGGTCCTCCTGTGTTCACATGCTTCTAAGACTGCTGCTGCTTCTGGTTCCTGATCCTGGCTTCGTCTGACTACCCTGCTGGTTCCTGATCCTGGCTTCGTCTGACTACCCTGCTGGTTCCTGATCCTGGCTTCGTCTGACTACCCTGCTGGTTCCTGATCCTGGCTTCGTCTGACTACCCTGCTGGTTCCTGATCCTGGCTTCGTCTGACTACCCTGCTGGTTCCTGATCCTGGCTTCGTCTGACTACCCTTCTGGTTCCTGACCCCTGGCCTCTCAAAGACTCTGCTTCGGTTTCACCATCCGTTTGGACTTTTGCTTTACAGCTTTATTTTCAATAAAGCCTTCTTATTTTCACTTATCTCTTGTTGTACGTCTGGTTCATGGTTCCGTGACAACCAGTCTGAGAAGAATACTCCTTGTCTACTTTTAAATTTATGACGTGAGATAAAGATAAGCTCTATGTAGCTGGTGATAATTACCTATACAATTAGGCATTTATAAATGAAGCAAAATATATAATATTCATGTATTCATTTAATGAGCCTTAGTCCTTAGCATAAGACAATCAGTAGGACATATATATATTTGTTTATATTATATTGTTATATGTTACGAAGACAACATGTATCCAGTATATATATATATTTCTAATTAGAAGAGTGTCTGTGAAGATATGTGTTTTGTAACAATTAATCACATCTTTGGTATGACAGAGGAGGTACTGATATCTCTGTGAGAAAACAAGGCTATTTACGATCCATAAATTAAGTGTGAGAAACGTTCAGAGAGACGCCTAGAGGTCTGTCTCTAATTGCTACAAGTGTCAGAATTAATCCCTATGGCTTTGAATTAAAGCTTCTAAGGTCAAGATGTATATTCAGACTTACATAAGTTAACCCTTTATGGTATGATGCAAATAGCTTACACAGCAGTGCCACCTAGGTATCAGTAGGTGACATTACAACAGTAGCAAAAGTGCATTCTGGGTAAGGTTATGATGTCACATTTTATTAATGGTCACGCCCATCCGACAATGATTGGAAAGTTCCAAGCTAGGAAGGTGTGTCTAACTGATAAGTTGGTGATCATAAGCCATACACAGGAGGCAGGGGGAGGAAAGGGGAAAGAAGAGAGAGGAGAAGAGAAGTTGAGGTCTATCAAGATGAAAGCCATGGTGAGATGCGCTATGATGGACCACCCAGCTTTCCTAGGAGCAGAAGTGAGATTCCTACTAGGACTTGGTAAGAGACACAGAAAATGATATTTCATTTTATTAACACTAATTTGATAGTGTGGGTGAAATTATACCATCTAGATTGGCGAATAAATAAATGATTAGATTAATTGATCATCTCCATATTGAGATGTAGTCTTAGGATATTGTGAGGCTTCATTCTACCTGCAGAAGAATCTAGACTCATAATCTAGCAAAGCATTAAATGATTGCTTTTATATAAATATATATATATATATATATATATTGATAGAACATTCTTCGCCAAGCTAAGTGATGGATTCCCACAAGAAAGACGTCAAGTCCTTCCCATTTAAGATCCTAGATCCCTGTTATTTGTCTTAATAGTCTTACCAAAGTTATATGTGTGAAAATAGTCCAGGATGGGGCGGAAGGATACAGGTATCTCTTCTATGTTATATCCTTGGATGGATTTGCCCATCTTGAAGTCATGTGATGTGTAGTCGGTTCAGGGGGCAGAATGTATTTAGTATTCTATATTGATGTCTAGGATTAGACATGCCCGTCCTGATATCATGAGGTTTTCTCTGAACAGAAGTAATGTATATAACTTATGTTCATACTTTGATATCCTAACCTAATAATAGCTTTGTTATAATGTGACGAGTTATTTCCACTCACATGTATTGTTAAGCTTGTAATGCTTTATATTAACGCTATATATATATTCATTTGCATGTATCATTGTGTTTATTTACTTATATATGTTTATAACCTTGTAACCAATAAATCTGCATATTTTTATAATACCTGTGTATTATTGTATAATGTAGAACTACATTTTATCATTAACGTCATCTCACGTCAAAAAGAACTTATTTATCTGAGGAAATAGTCGGACTCAGATGTGAATTGTATCAATTAGGTTGTCTACAATTCTCCAGGTCATGATCTTAAGAATTTATGACAAATTTTATAAATTTAATTTTTTTATGGTTAATTATTTTTATGACCATAATTAATAATTCTTAATTGAATTATTACCCACCGACAGAAGAGGCTGAGGGAGAGGAAGAGACAGAGAGAGTGAGGAATAAACTGAGGAGGGAAGAGACTGGGTGAAAGAAAGTGACCAAGGGGGGAAGTGACTGAAGGAGGATGAGACTCAGAGAGAAAGAGACTGAGGAAGGATGACACTGAGGGAGGAAGAGACAGGGAGAGGAATAGACTGAGACCAGGAAGAGACTAAGGGAGGAAGATACTGAGAAAGTGGGAAAGAGTTAGGGTAGAAGAAACTGAGGGGGGTGAGACGGAAGAAGTGATGGATGGAGGTAAATCAGAGATAAAGGAAGAGACCTTAGAGACAGAGAGAATAGGGATGAGACAGGGTAAAGGTGAGACAGAGGATAAAGTGAAAGATGGAGGTAAATACTGAGGGAAAGGAAGAGACTGATGGAGCGTGAGACACTAAAAGAAAGGAAGAGACAGAGAGAGAAAGAAAGAGACAGATGGAGGAAGAAACTGATGGAGAGGAAGAGACAGATGGATTAAGAGACAGGGAAGAATCGACCAAGGTAGAGACAGAGAGAGCGAGGAAGACTCTGAGGGAGAAAAAAGGAGAGGAAGAGACCAAAGAAGGAAAAGACTGAAGGAGGAAGAGACCTAAAGAGAAGAAGAAGGAGAGGAAAAGACATGGGGGAAGGGGGGTGAGAAAAAGACAGAGGGAGAGAAAAATTCTAAGAGAGGAAGGGGGAAGAGAGAGAAAGATACCAAAGAACACTCAGAGGGACAGAGTAAGAGCTGATGGAGAGAAAAAGGGAGAAATGAATAGACAGAACGATACAGAGGAAGAGATGGAGATAGGAAGAGATATACATAGAGGAAGAGACCAAGGAAAAGATGGAGATAGAGAGATGAAGGAGAAGACTAAGGGTGTGGGAGGAAGAGACAGAGGAATGAAGAGACTAGGGGAAAGGAAGAGATTAAAGGAAGAGTCTGAGGGAGTAAGAAACATAGGAAGACACAGAGACTGAGAGGTGGTGAGGGAGAGAGTGAAAAGGGACACAAAAAATAGGAAGAGACAGAGGGAAGCCACAGACTAAGGGCTCATGCACATGAGTGTGTGCACCCCGTGCCCGTGGAACACAAACAACGGGTCCGCTATAGACCGTCACCGGCCATGTGCGCTCCGTATCAGATGACCGTCATTTATCTGCAAAAACGCTTCCGCTACAATAATACAACCGCATGCATCCGTCATGAACGGATCCGGTTGTATTGTGTCTTATATAGCCATGACGGATCCGTTTTCTTTTGTGCCAGATTGTGTCAGTGAAAAGGATCCGTCCCCATTGACTTGCATTGGGGGTCATGACGGATCCGTCTTGCTCTGCACCACACCGCGGACAGAAAAACGCTGCTTGCAGCAATGGGGACACAGCCAAACGGAACGGAATGCATTTTGGCGACTCCGTTTTGTTCAATTTAGTTTTGTCCCAATTGACAATGAATGGGAACAAAACTGAAGCGTTTTCTTCTGCTATTGACATCCTATGACGGATCTCAATAGCGGAATTAAAAACGCTAATGTGAAAGTAGCCTTAGCCCTTAAAAAGGCTGACATTCTGTAAAAACAGAGTCAGCTGTGCTACAATACTTATCCTGTATTATACTGCAGAGCTGCACTCACTATTCTGCTGGTGCAGTCACTGTGTACATACATTATTTATCCTGTACTGATCCTGAGTTACATCCTGTATTATACTCCAGAGCTGCACTCACTATTCTGCTGGTGCAGTCACTGTGCACATACATTACTTATCCTGTACTGATCCTGAGTTACATCCTGTATTATACTCCAGAGCTGCACTCACTATTCTGCTGGTGCAGTCACTGTGTACATACATTACTTATCCTGTACTGATCCTGAGTTACATCCTGTATTATACTCCAGAGCTGCACTCACTATTCTGCTGGTGCGGTCACTGTGTACATACATTACTTATCCTGTACTGATCCTGAGTTACATCCTGTATTATACTCCAGAGCTGCACTCACTATTCTGCTGGTGCAGTCACTGTGTACATACATTACTTATCCTGTACTGATCCTGAGTTACATCCTGCATTATACTCCAGAGCTGCACTCACTATTCTGCTGGTGCAGTCACTGTGTACATACATTACATTACTTTTCCTGTACTGATCCTGAGTTACATCCTGTATTATACTCCAGAGCTGCACTCACTATACTGCTGGTGCAGTCACTGTGTACATACATTACTTATCCTGTACTGATCCTGAGTTATATCCTGTATTATACTCCAGAGCTGCACTCACTATTCTGCTGGTGCAGTCACTGTGTACATACATTACTTATCCTGTACTGATCCTGAGTTACATCCTGTATTATACTCCAGAGCTGCACTCACTATTCTGCTGGTGCAGTCACTGTGTACATACATTACTTATCCTGTACTGATCCTGAGTTATATCCTGTATTATACTCCAGAGCTGCACTCACTATTCTGCTGGTGCAGTCACTGTGTACATACATTACTTATCCTGTACTGAACCTGAGTTACATCTTGTATTATACTCCAGAGCTGCACTCACTATTCTGCTGGTGCAGTCACTGTGTGTACATACATTACTTATCCTGTATTATACTCCAGAGCTGCACTCACTATTCTGCTGGTGCAGACAGTCACTGTGTACATACATTACTTATCCTGTACTGATCCTGAGTTACATCCTGTATTATACTCCAGAGCTGCACTCACTATACTGCTGGTGCAGTCACTGTGTACATACATTACTTATCCTGTACTGATCCTCAGTTACATCCTGTAGTATACTCCAGAGCTGCACTCACTATTCTGCTGGTGCAGACACTGTGTACATACATTACTTATCCTGTACTGATCCTGAGTTACATCCTGTATTATCCTCCAGAGCTGCACTCACTATTCTGCTGGTGCAGTCACTGTGTACATACATTACTTATCCTGTACTGATCCTGAGTTACATCCTGTATTATACTCCAGAGCTGCACTCACTATACTGCTGGTGCAGTCACTGTGTACATACATTACTTATCCTGTACTGATCCTGAGTTACATCCTGTATTATACTCCAGAGCTGCACTCATTATTCTGCTGGTGGAGTCACTGTGTACATACATTACTTATCCTGTACTGATCCTGAGTTACATCCTGTATTATACTCCAGAGCTGCACTCACTATTCTGCTGGTGCAGTCACTGTGTACATACATTACTTATCCTGTACTGATCCTGAGTTACATCCTGTATTATACTCCAGAGCTGCACTCACTATTCTGCTGGTGCAGTCACTGTGTACATACATTACTTACTCTGTACTGATCCTGAGTTACATCCTGTATTATACTCCAGAGCTGCACTCACTATTATGATGGTGCAGTCACTGTGTACATACATTACTTATCCTGTACTGATCCTGAGTTACATCCTGCATTATACTCCAGAGCTGCACTCACTATTCTGCTGGTGCAGTCACTGTGTACATACATTACTTATCCTGTACTGATCCTGAGTTACATCCTGTATTATACTCCAGAGCTGCACTCATTATTCTGCTGGTGCAGTCACTGTGTACATACATTACTTATCCTGTACTGATCCTGAGTTACATCCTGTATTATACTCCAGAGCTGCACTCACTATTCTGCTGGTGCAGACAGTCACTGTGTACATACATTACTTATCCTGTACTGATCCTGAGTTACATCCTGTATTATACTCCAGAGCTGCACTCACTATTCTGCTGGTGGAGTCACTGTGTACATACATTACTTATCCTGTACTGATCCTGAATTACATCCTGTATTATACTTCAGAGCTGCACTCACCATTCTGCTGGTGCAGTCACTGTGTACATACATTACTTATCCTGTACTGATCCTGAGTTACATCCTGTATTATACTCCAGAGCTGCACTCACTATTCTGCTGGTGCAGTCACTGTGTACACACATTACTTATCCTGTACTGATCCTGAGTTACATCCTGTATTATTCTCCAGAGCTGCACTCACTATTCTGCTGGTGCAGTCACTGTGTACATACATTACTTATCCTGTACTGATCCTGAGTTACATCCTGTATTATACTCCAGAGCTGCGCTCACTATTCTGCTGGAGCAGTCACTGTGTACATACATTACACTACTTATCCTGTACTGATCCTGAGTTACATCCTGTATTATACTCCAGAGCTGCACTCACTATTCTGCTGGTGCAGACAGTCACTGTGTACATACATTACTTATCCTGTACTGATCCTGAGTTACATCCTGTATTATACTCCAGAGCTGCACTCACTATTCTGCTGGTGGAGTCACTGTGTACATACATTACTTATCCTGTACTGATCCTGAATTACATCCTGTATTATACTTCAGAGCTGCACTCACCATTCTGCTGGTGCAGTCACTGTGTACATACATTACTTATCCTGTACTGATCCTGAGTTACATCCTGTATTATACTCCAGAGCTGCACTCACTATTCTGCTGGTGCAGTCACTGTGTACACACATTACTTATCCTGTACTGATCCTGAGTTACATCCTGTATTATTCTCTAGAGCTGCACTCACTATTCTGCTGGTGCAGTCACTGTGTACATACATTACTTATCCTGTACTGATCCTGAGTTACATCCTGTATTATACTCCAGAGCTGCACTCACTATTCTGCTGGTGCAGTCACTATGTACATACATTACTTATCCTGTACTGATCCTGAGTTACATCCTGTATTATACTCCAGAGCTGCACTCACTATTCTGCTGGTGCAGTCACTGTGTACATACATTACTTATCCTGTACTGATCCTGAGTTACATCCTGTATTATACTCCAGAGCTGCACTCACTATTCTGCTGGTGCAGTCACTGTGTACATACATTACTTATCCTGTACTGATCCTGAGTTACATCCTGTATTATACTCCAGAGCTGCACTCACTATTCTGCTGGTGCAGTCACTGTGTACGTACATTACTTATCCTGTACTGATCCTGAGTTACATCCTGTATTATACTCCAGAGCTGCACTCACTATTCTGCTGGTGCAGTCACTGTGTACATACATTACTTATCCTGTACTGATCCTGAGTTACATCCTGTATTATACTCCAGAGCTGCACTCACTATTCTGCTGGTGCAGTCACTGTGTACGTACATTACTTATCCTGTACTGATCCTGAGTTACATCCTGTATTATACTCCAGAGCTGCACTCACTATTCTGCTGGTGCAGTCACTGTGTACATACATTACTTATCCTGTACTGATCCTGAGTTACATCCTGTATTATACTCCAGAGCTGCACTCACTATTCGGCTGGTGGAGTCACTGTGTACATACATTACTTATCCTGTACTGATCCTGAGTTACATCCTGTATTATACTCCAGAGCTGCACTCACTATTCTGCTGGTGCAGTCACTGTGTACATACATTACTTATCCTGTACTGATCCTGAGTTACATCCTGTATTATACTCCAGAGCTGCACTCACTATTCTGCTGGTGCAGTCACTGTGTACATACATTACTTATTCTGTACTGATCCTGAGTTTTACAGCAAGACACGGAGGCTTCGTATTGCTTTCTCCTTCTTTACTTCCACCAATAGCAGCAAAGGAGAAATTAACATAATCAAAACAATAAAGGCCCCTCCCCTAACAGATCCTATAATAAGCAGTGTCCTCTTTATATCTTCCTCTTTCTTTGCTGCTCCACCAAAGCTAAGTTATTTATATATTCGATTATGTGATTTTAGATTTGGAAGCAATTATGTCTTTGCATGGTGTTTTAATACTTGCCTAGTACATTTATACTGTTCTGACCTTTAACAGGGTCTCCCTTTTCCCTTCATTTGTGGAGATTTTATCACAGCACTACTGTATCCCCCATACACCTATTGCGGCCTTCATCTGGGGGTCGTCCCCCCCCCCTCCCTCTCTTCCCCTCTGCCTTGCGATCATCGGCGTTTTATCCCCTGAATCCTTTCCTTTCTTGGGGTGTGTTCTTTGACCCCCCTCCTCTCCCACTACCTTCGTCGCCGCTCCGATTCCTCCCCGCTGGTCTCCGGCGGCATAGGTTTTCGGCGGCATATTTCTGTGGCTTCCCGCGGCTCCGAGATCTCGCGAGATCTCGGCGGCCATCTTGGGAGCTCCCGCCCGTCCTCTCGCGGGATTTCGGAGCATTCACCAGTGCTTTGCTGCTCCACTCGGCTCCGGATCGGCTCCTGCTACACTGCGGCGCTTGGGGTGATTAACCCCTGCTTAGGTTAGTTTTCTGCCACAGATTAGGCACCAGTAGACTAGGTACCCCCATCGGTTACTCTGCATTTAGATTTTATCTCAAAATAAACGAGATCATGTCCTCAGACCGCTCTCCCTCTGGGCCTAATCCCCCCCCACCCACTGGGGACCCCAGCTTGCCAGCCATGAGTGCACAGGCCCTGGAGCTACAACGCTCAGTGTCTAGTGCCATTATAGAGGCCATAGGCTCCATGTCCTCAATGATCTCTCAGACCATATCTCAGGCCTTATCTGCCCATGCTCCTGGCCCCTCTAATCTAATGCCTACACCCACTAACCCGCAGCCTACCATTGAACCTCCTGCCCAGGAGACTTTGATTGGTGTGATCCAAGCCACCCATGATAGCGCGCTTAGATCGCGCAAAAGAGCCTTACCGCGCCAGGCAGAAAGGGCGCGAACGTGGAAATGTGCTAGAGCACAAACTGATGACATAGATTCTGATAATGAATCTGACATGGAGGCTTATGCGGAGGCAAGTGACCACTCTGATGGAGTGTTGGAGATGGAACCTGAGTTTCCAAGCACCTCAGGCCCTAGGCCTTCCACATCTGGGTCCGTGGGCGCATCCGCCACTGTTCCTAACACGGCGTCTTCCCTGGTGGATCCTTCTGGCAACCCACTATTTGACCCTGATGCCCTCCACCACCCTAGGTCGGCGGAGTGGATGCCGGTAGCTCATGTGAGCGACTACCTGGAGCATTGGGTGCGTCGTCCTCTCAGCAAAGAGGCGCGCAGCAAGCTCCGTGCGGAATGCCCCAGACCATTGATCCCCAACAAGGTCTGTGAAACGCCATCTGTGGATCAAAAGATGACGCAGTTTTTGGCTAAAACCGGCTGGAATCCCCGTAAAGGGCTAGATTCCGCTATAAAGAGTTGTCAGGACAAGCTCCTCGACATTTTTGGCCCCCTCGCCAAAATCTTTGAGATGGCCGAATCGGCCAGAGTGGACGGCTCTCCGATTGATCCGGAGGAGCTTACTGGCTGGATACAAAGAGCCATTTGCATTGCGGGCAGCACCAACTCCTCCCTGTCCATTGAAAGGCGTAAAGCCATTCTTTTTAAAATTGACCCAAAATTTGCCAACCTGGCACTCACTGAGACAGGGAAGGATGCTCAGGGTCAACTGTTCGGGGATTACTTCATTAAGGACCTCAGCAGGTACGTTGGAGCATTTACCGCATTGGACAAGGCCCAGTCCTCCATGAAAAGGGTATTTCAGGGACGGGTCTCCACTAGGGCCGGCAGTAGTAGGGGCCGTCTGTCCGGCCGCTCCAGTTATCAAGCCCGCAGCTCGGGCAGAGGCTCCTTCAACCAGAGGCCTCCTTTCCAGGACCAAAGGAATCCTCCCTCGTTCTTCCCAGCCAGAGGCGGCCAATGGCGTTCCAGGTCGGTTAGAGGAAATCTGAACTACAGAAAATCTTTCGGTAAGTCTTTCCCCAGTGGGGACTTCTTTCACTCCTTGTGTAGGGGGCAGACTCCGTCTATGTTCCCACGTTTGGTCCAGCATCACATCAGATCCATGGGTGCTGAACACTGTGCAGGGGTTCCACATAGAACTTACGGGTTCGCCAGATCTCGTCCTTTCTCCCCCTCCCCTGGCGCTACCGCCCAAAGGGGCGTTCTCAGCCACATTTTTCTAGTTCAGAAAAAATTACATTACTTATCCTGTACTGATCCTGAGTTACATCCTGTATTATACTCCAGAGCTGCACTCATTATTCTGCTGGTGCAGTCACTGTGTACATACATTACTTATCCTGTACTGATCCTGAGTTACATCCTGTATTAAACTCCAGAGCTGCACTCACTATTCTGCTGGTGCAGTCACTGTGTACATACATTACTTATCCTGTAATGATCCTGAGTTACATCCTGTATTATACTCCAGAGCTGCACTCATTATTCTGCTGGTGCAGTCACTGTGTACATACATTACTTATCCTGTACTGATCCTGAGTTACATCCTGTATTATACTGCAGAGCTGTACTCACTATTCTGCTGGTGCAGTCACTATGTACATACATTACTTATCCTGTACTGATCCTGAGTTACATCCTGTATTATACTCCAGAGCTGCACTCACTATTCTGCTGGTGCAGTCACTGTGTACATACATTACTTATCCTGTACTGATCCTGAGTTATATCCTGTATTATACTCCAGAGCTGCACTCACTATTCTGCTGGTGCAGTCACTATGTACATACATTACTTATCCTGTATTATACTCCAGAGCTGCACTCACTATTCTGCTGGTGCAGACAGTCACTGTGTACATACATTACTTATCCTGTACTGATCCTGAGTTACATCCTGTAGTATACTCCAGAGCTGCACTCACTATTCTGCTGGTGCAGACACTGTGTACATACATTACTTATCCTGTACTGATCCTGAGTTACATCCTGTATTATTGTCGGGATTTGAACCCGTGACCAGCCACATCCCAGGCGGTAGCCCTGCTTAGTAGGCTACCGTCCTCTCTGGACATATTACTCCCTGAAACCTATTATGTAACCTCAGTCTTGCCAAGCCTTGCTCATCACCCTTGATTCCCCACACCTGGTACTTCCCTATATAAGTCCAGCCCCTTGCACTCTAGCTTGCTGATTATTGAGCTCCTGAGCCTTGATCAAGCTTCTCCTCATCTGCTGCTCTTGCTACAACTGGAAGTCCACTGCTGACCAGGAATTGCCTACCGACTACTCTTCTGCTTGTCCCTACCTACTGAACTGCTACCATCGTTGCCATCCGGATTGTCTGACTACGCTTACTGCCGCCTGCCCTGACCCACCGCCTGCCTACCGACTACTCTTCTGCTTGTCCCTACCTACTGAACTGCTACCACCGTTGCCATCCGGATTGTCTGACTACGCTTACTGCCGCCTGCCCTGACCCACCGCCTGCCTACCGACTACGCCTCTGCCAGACTTCCTGCACCTACTACCTGCCTGCGGTCCTTGCCACTGGGCTCCACTCCTACCTCCAGCCAGCGGTCCTCTGACTCAGGTGAGCCTGTAGGACTGTTACAGAATAATCAGCCACACTATGGAGTCCGCAATGGCCACTCTGCGTAAGCAGGTCTCCGAACTTCAAGAATTTGGTACTACATATCAGGAGAAATTTGCCCAGCTCCAAGGCGTAGTCCAAAGCCAACAGAGGGAGATTATTGAACTACAGAGTCAACTCCCGGCCCTCCACCTCCCCCGCGGGAGCCCCCTTTTTCTTCGTAGAGAAAAAAGACTCCTCCCTGCGTCCCTGCATAGACTACAGAAAGCTTAATGACATAACCGTAAAAAAACGGTACCCGCTCCCACTGATTTCCGAACTCCTTGAGAGACTCCGGGAAGCGAAGATCTTCACCAAACTCGACCTTCGAGGGGCCTACAACCTCGTCCGAATCCGCCCTGGGGACGAATGGAAGACCGCCTTCCGGACACGTTATGGTCATTTCGAGTACCTGGTCATGCCTTTCGGACTCTGCAATGCTCCCGCCACCTTCCAGCACTTCATTAACGACGTCCTCAGGGACATGCTGGATCTGTTTGTAGTCGTTTACCTGGACGACATCTTGATCTTCTCTGAAGACCTCGAGCAGCACCGCGAACACGTCCGCAGGGTACTGCAGAGACTCAGACAGAACTCTCTCTATATCAAGCTAGAGAAATGCGAGTTTGAGCGAACCACCACTCAGTTCCTCGGATACATCATCTCCCCAGAGGGCCTAAGTATGGACCCGGGGAAGGTCCAAGCTGTGATGAACTGGCCCATTCCGAAAAACGAGAAGGAGATACAAAGATTCATTGGCTTCGCCAACTTCTATCGGAAGTTTATCCGGAACTTCTCCAAGGTCATATCACCAATCACCCAACTCACCAAGAAGGCAGTCCCCTTCTCCTGGACACCCGAGGCCCAGGAGGCCTTCACCAAGTTGAAACTCCTCTTCACTTCTGCCCCAATCCTAATCCACCCGAACCCCGAGCTCCCATTTACAGTCGAAGTGGATGCATCAGACTCTGCGGTGGGGGCAGTTTTGTCACAACGGACAGGGGAGAGGATGCTATTACACCCGTGCGCATATTTCTCCCGCCAGATGTCCCCCTCCGAGAAGAACTATGACATCGGGAACAAAGAACTGCTGGCGATCAAGGATGCCTTCTCCGAGTGGAGACACCTGCTGGAGGGAGCCACCAACCCCATAATCGTACTAACTGACCACAAGAACCTCGAGTTCATCCGCAGCGCAAAGAGACTCTCAGCCAGACAGGCCAGATGGAGCCTATTCTTTTCCCGCTTCAACTATCTCATCACCTATCGCCCTGGATCAAAAAACGGCAAGGCTGACGCCCTCTCCAGAATGTTTTCCGAGCCCTCACAGAGTAACAAGGGCCAAAATAACATCTTACCCGAGAGAAGGGTCGTAGGGGCCACCTACTCTAAAGAACTCCTGGGCACAATCAAAGAAGGATACGAAAATGACCCCTTCCTCGCCCACCCCACAAGGAATATCAGCCTTACGTTTAAGAACGGTCATTGGTTTCATCAGGACCTACAACTATATGTACCAGAAATCGCACGGCTCGAAGTGCTCAAATTCAACCATGACTCCAAGCTGGCCGGCCATTTTGGCATAAGAAAGACCCAGGAGCTTCTCTCCCGCTCCTTCTGGTGGCCAACATACAAGGAGGACATCAAGAGGTACATCTCCTCGTGCGCGGTCTGTGCCCGCAATAAGACTCTTCGTTCCTCCCCTGTGGGTCTGTTACAACCCCTCCCTATTCCCTCCCGCCCCTGGGGCTCGATCTCCATGGACTTTGTGGTAGACCTTCCTCCTTCAAAAGGGATGAACACTATCCTGGTCGTGGTCGACCGTCTCACCAAGATGGCCCATTTCATCCCCTACAAAGGCATACCCACCGCCAAACAGACGGCCGATCTAATTCTCAGAGAGGTCTTCAGGCTGCATGGGATCCCGGACGACGTGGTCTCCGACCGAGGCGTTCAATTTGCCTCAAAGTTCTGGAAGAACTTCTGCCTGGCGCTCGGGGTTAAAGTGAACCTATCCTCCGCTTTCCACCCTCAGTCAAACGGGCAGACTGAGAGAACTAATCAGACCCTAGAGCAGTACCTACGCTGTTTCAGCTCCCACCTGCAGGATGACTGGCTTGACCATCTCCCCACGGCCGAGTTCGCCTACAACAATGCTGAGCATAGCTCAACCAAGCACAGCCCTTTCTTTGCTAACACAGGCTCGCACCCGGTGTTCATTCCCCACCTGCCCGTCGCCTCCACCCTCCCAGCAGTGGCTGAACGCCTAACAACCCTACAGGAGGCACAAAAGAACATTATAGACAACCTCCAGCTCGCCCAGAGGCGTTTTAAACAGGGAGCAGACAGACGTCGCAAACCCACCCCGGGCTTCCATGTGGAAGACAAGGTGTGGCTGTCCACCAGGAACCTCAGATTGAAGGTCCCCTCCAAAAAGTTGGCCCAAAGATACATGGGTCCGTTTCGGGTCACCGAACAAATCAACGAGGTCACGTTCCGGCTCGACCTTCCGGACTCCATTAGGGTGCACCCTGTCTTCCATTGCTCACTCCTCAAGCCATACGTGGAGAACACCTTCACAGGCCGCCACTCGCCCCCTCCACCACCCGTGAGGGTACAGGGTGAAGAAGAATACATTGTCGCAAAGATCCTCGACTCCAGGATCCACCGGGGAAGACTACAATACCTAATTGGGTGGGAGGGTTACCCTCCCGAGGATAACTCCTGGGAGCCAGAAGAAAAAGTCCACGCCCCCAGACTGGTAAAAGAGTTCCACCAACAGCACCCCGGTAAGCCTGCCCCTGCGGTGCCCGGAGGTCACCTTGGAAGGGGGGGAGTACTGTCGGGATTCGAACCCGTGACCAGCCACATCCCAGGCGGTAGCCCTGCTTAGTAGGCTACCGTCCTCTCTAGACATTACTCCCTGAAACGTATTATGTAACCTCAGTCTTGCCAAGCCTTGCTCATCACCTGGTACTTCCCTATCTAAGTCCAGCCCCTTGCACTCTAACTTGCTGATTATTGAGCTCCTGAGCCTTGATCAAGCTTCTCCTCATCTGCTGCTCTTGCTACAACTGGAAGTCCACTGCTGACCAGGAATTGCCTACCGACTACTCTTCTGCTTGTCCCTACCTACTGAACTGCTACCACCGTTGCCATCCGGATTGTCTGACTACGCTTACTGCCGCCTGCCCTGACCCACCGCCTGCCTACCGACTACTCTTCTGCTTGTCCCTACCTACTGAACTGCTACCACCGTTGCCATCCGGATTGTCTGACTACGCTTACTGCCGCCTGCCCTGACCCACCGCCTGCCTACCGACTACGCCTCTGCCAGACTTCCTGCACCTACTACCTGCCTGCGGTCCTTGCCACTGGGCTCCACTCCTACCTCCAGCCAGCGGTCCTTTGACTCAGGTGAGCCTGTAGGACTGTTACAATTATACTCCAGAGCTGCACTCACTATACTGCTGGTGCAGTCACTGTGTACATACATTACTTATCCTGTACTGAGCCTCAGTTACATCCTGTAGTATACTCCAGAGCTGCACTCACTATTCTGCTGGTGCAGTCACTGTGTACATACATTACTTATCCTGTACTGATCCTGAGTTACATCCTGTATTATCCTCCAGAGCTGCACTCACTATTCTGCTGGTGCAGTCACTGTGTACATACATTACTTATCCTGTACTGATCCTGAGTTACATCCTGTATTATACTCCAGAGCTGCACTCACTATTCTGCTGGTACAATCTCTGTGTACATACATTACTTATCCTGTACTGATCCTGAGTTACATCCTGTATTATCCTCCAGAGCTGCACTCACTATTCTGCTGGTGCAGTCACTGTGTACATACATTACTTATCCTGTACTGATCCTGAGTTACATCCTGTATTATACTCCAGAGCTGCACTCACTATTCTGCTGGTACAATCACTGTGTACATACATTACTTATCCTGTACTGATCCTGAGTTACATCCTGTATTATCCTCCAGAGCTGCACTCACTATTCTGCTGGTGCAGTCACTGTGTACATACATTACATTACTTATCCTGTACTGATCCTGAGTTACATCCTGTATTATACTCCAGAGCTGCACTCACTATACTGCTGGTGCAGTCACTGTGTACATACATTACTTATCCTGTACTGATCCTGAGTTACATCTTGTATTATACCCCAGAGCTGCACTCACTATTCTGCTGGTGGAGTCACTGTGTACATACATTACTTATCCTGTACTGATCCTGAGTTACATCCTGTATTATACTCCAGAGCTGCACTCACTATTCTGCTGGTGCAGTCACTGTGTACATACATTACTTATCCTGTACTGATCCTGAGTTACATCCTGTATTATACTCCAGAGCTGTTCTCACTATTCTGCTGGTGGAGTCACTGTGTACATACATTACTTCTGTACTGATCCTGAGTTACATCCTGTATTATACTCCAGAGCTGCACTCACTATTCTGCTGGTGCAGTCACTGTGCACATACATTATTTATCCTGTACTGATCCTGAGTTACATCCTGTATTATACTCCAGAGCTGCACTCACTATTCTGCTGGTGCAGTCACTGTGTACATACATTACTTATTCTGCACTGATCCTGAGTTACATCCTGTATTATACTCCAGAGCTGCACTCACTATTCTGCTGGTGCAGTCACTGTGCACATACATTACTTATCCTGTACTGATCCTGAGTTACATCCTGTATTATACTCCAGAGCTGCACTCACTATTCTGTTGGTGTAGTCACTGTGCACATACATTACTTATCCTGTACTGATCCTGAGTTACATCCTGTATTATACTCCAGAGCTGCACTCACTATTCTGCTGGTGCAGTCACTGTGTACATACATTACTTATCCTGTACTGATCCTGAGTTACATCCTGTATTATACTCCATAGCTGCACTCACTATTCTGCTGGTGCAGTCACTGTGTACATACATTACTTATCCTGTACTGATCCTCAGTTACATCCTGTATTATACTCCAGAGCTGCACTCACTATTCTGCTGGTGGAGTCACTGTGTAGATACATTACTTATCCTGTACTGATCCTGAGTTACATCCTGTATTATACTCCAGAGCTGCACTCACTATTCTGCTGGTGCAGTCTCTGTGTACATACATTACTTATCCTGTACTGATCCTCAGTTACATCCTGTAGTATACTCCAGAGCTGCACTCACTATTCTGCTGGTGCAGTCACTGTGTACATACATTACTTATCCTGTACTGATCCTGAGTTACATCCTGTATTATCCTCCAGAGCTGCACTCACTATTCTGCTGGTGCAGTCACTGTGTACATACATTACTTATCCTGTACTGATCCTGAGTTACATCCTGTATTATACTCCAGAGCTGCACTCACTATTCTGCTGGTACAATCACTGTGTACATACATTACTTATCCTGTACTGATCCTGAGTTACATCCTGTATTATCCTCCAGAGCTGCACTCACTATTCTGCTGGTGCAGTCACTGTGTACATACATTACTTATCCTGTACTGATCCTGAGTTACATCCTGTATTATACTCCAGAGCTGCACTCACTATTCTGCTGGTACAATCACTGTGTACATACATTACTTATCCTGTACTGATCCTGAGTTACATCCTGTATTATCCTCCAGAGCTGCACTCACTATTCTGCTGGTGCAGTCACTGTGTACATACATTACATTACTTATCCTGTACTGATCCTGAGTTACATCCTGTATTATACTCCAGAGCTGCACTCACTATACTGCTGGTGCAGTCACTGTGTACATACATTACTTATCCTGTACTGATCCTGAGTTACATCTTGTATTATACCCCAGAGCTGCACTCACTATTCTGCTGGTGGAGTCACTGTGTACATACATTACTTATCCTGTACTGATCCTGAGTTACATCCTGTATTATACTCCAGAGCTGCACTCACTATTCTGCTGGTGCAGTCACTGTGTACATACATTACTTATCCTGTACTGATCCTGAGTTACATCCTGTATTATACTCCAGAGCTGTTCTCACTATTCTGCTGGTGGAGTCACTGTGTACATACATTACTTCTGTACTGATCCTGAGTTACATCCTGTATTATACTCCAGAGCTGCACTCACTATTCTGCTGGTGCAGTCACTGTGCACATACATTATTTATCCTGTACTGATCCTGAGTTACATCCTGTATTATACTCCAGAGCTGCACTCACTATTCTGCTGGTGCAGTCACTGTGTACATACATTACTTATTCTGCACTGATCCTGAGTTACATCCTGTATTATACTCCAGAGCTGCACTCACTATTCTGCTGGTGCAGTCACTGTGCACATACATTACTTATCCTGTACTGATCCTGAGTTACATCCTGTATTATACTCCAGAGCTGCACTCACTATTCTGTTGGTGTAGTCACTGTGCACATACATTACTTATCCTGTACTGATCCTGAGTTACATCCTGTATTATACTCCAGAGCTGCACTCACTATTCTGCTGGTGCAGTCACTGTGTACATACATTACTTATCCTGTACTGATCCTGAGTTACATCCTGTATTATACTCCATAGCTGCACTCCCTATTCTGCTGGTGCAGTCACTGTGTACATACATTACTTATCCTGTACTGATCCTCAGTTACATCCTGTATTATACTCCAGAGCTGCACTCACTATTCTGCTGGTGGAGTCACTGTGTAGATACATTACTTATCCTGTACTGATCCTGAGTTACATCCTGTATTATACTCCAGAGCTGCACTCACTATTCTGCTGGTGCAGTCTCTGTGTACATACATTACTTATCCTGTACTGACCCTGAGTTACATCCTGTATTATACTCCAGAGCTGCACTCACTATTCTGCTGGTGCAGTCTCTGTGTACATACATTACTTATCCTGTACTGATCCTGAGTTACATCCTGTATTATACTCCAGAGCTGCACTCACTATTCTGCTGGTGCAGTCACTGTGTTCATACATTACTTATCCTGTACTGATCCTGAGTTATATCCTGTATTATACTCCAGAGCTGCACTCACTATTCTGTTGGTGTAGTCACTGTGTACATACATTACTTATCCTGTACTGATCCTGAGTTACATCCTGTATTATACTCCAGAGCTGCACTCACTATTCTACTGGTGCAGTCTCTGTGTACATACATTACTTATCCTGTACTGATCCTGAGTTACATCCTGTATTATACTCCATAGCTGCACTCACTATTCTGCTGGTGCAGTATCTGTGTACATACATTACTTATCCTGTACTGATCCTCAGTTACATCCTGTATTATACTCCAGAGCTGCACTCACTATTCTGCTGGTGGAGTCACTGTGTAGATACATTACTTATCCTGTACTGATCCTGAGTTACATCCTGTATTATACTCCAGAGCTGCACTCACTATTCTGCTGGTGCAGTCTCTGTGTACATACATTACTTATCCTGTACTGACCCTGAGTTACATCCTGTATTATACTCCAGAGCTGCACTCACTATTCTGCTGGTGCAGTCACTGTGTTCATACATTACTTATCCTGTACTGATCCTGAGTTATATCCTGTATTATACTCCAGAGCTGCACTCACTATTCTGCTGGTGCAGTCACTGTGTACATACATTACTTATTCTGTACTGATCCTGAGTTACATCCTGTATTATACTCCAGAGCTGCACTCACTATTCTACTGGTGCAGTCTCTGTGTACATACATTACTTATCCTGTACTGATCCTGAGTTACATCCTGTATTATACTCCAGAGCTGCACTCACTATTCTGCTGGTGCAGTCACTGTGTACATACATTACTTATCCTGTACTGATCCTGAGTTACATCCTGTATTATACTCCAGAGCTGCACTCACTATTCTGCTGGTGCAGTCTCTGTGTACATACATTACTTATCCTGTACTGATCCTGAGTTTTACAGCAAGACACGGAGGCTTCATATTGCTTTCTCCTTCTTTACTGACCACCAATAGCAGCAAAGAGAAAAAATTTACATACAAGGAACCATAACAACCAAGGTCCCTCCCCACTGGCCCCTATAATAGGCCGCTCTTCCTCTGGACCTTCCTCTTTCTTTGCTGCTGCCACCAGATAAGTACATTTGTGAGATTTCTTATCAGTGACTGTGTTTATCAGTGATTTATTGCTGTTGCTTGCGCTATTTACCCAGGGTGACTAACCCTGTCTTTGCTAGCAGCGCTAACTATTTTGATTTTGCCCGCTTTTACCTCTGCCGATAGGACCTTGCGCTTATCCACTGCGCTCTTTTGTACCTCCGCTTGCGCCTCTCTGCCCCTTCACTACTTGCGCCGCTCACTGCGGCGATCGTCATTGCTTGCGCGGCGCATGCCCCCCACCTTCTCCTCACTCACCGGAACATCTCCTTGGGATCCGGTGGCTCCTCTCCCGGATTACAGCGGCGCCTCTCATGCCTCCTGCTATGAATATGCCCGCTTCCCCTCCTGAGGGTCACAATCACACGGATGTGGATGCACAGACGCTGGCCCTGCAGCGCTCTGTATCAGACGCTATCAAGGCGGCCATGGGTTCCATGTCGACTATTCTGTCACAAACTATTACCCATGCTCTGTCCGCCCAGCCAGCTAGTAGGTCCTTGCCAGACCATAACACTTCTCAGCAGCCTACCTTTATTGAACCTCCTGTGCCACAGGAGACTTTGACTGGTGCGCATCATGCCACCCTAGAGACCGTGCATAGTTCACGGAAAAGAGCCTTTTCCCGCCAGGCAGAACGGGCGCGGACATGGAAGTGCGCTAGAGCACAATCACCAGATATGTCTGACTCAGATAGAGAATCAGACGAGGAGGCTATGGGGGACTTTGATTACGGGTCAGAGGAGGATATCGCCCCACCAGTGCAGGGTCCATCTGCATCCGCTCCTGCGGCCTCCGCTGCCAAAGATGCGGCATCCTCTTCTAATGCCATTCGCTCAGAGGCTCTGCTAGATGCGTCAGGCGAACCCATGTTCGACCCTGAGGCTCTGCATCATCCACGCTCGGCGGAATGGCTCCCCACTGGACACGTGGGGTCCTATTTAGAGCACTGGGTACGTCACCCCCTTAACCGTGAGACACGGAACAAGCTTAGGGCCGAGTGCCCCAGGCCAATAGTGCCTAACAAAGTGTGTGACACCCCCATAGTTGACCCCAAGATGTCAAAATTCTTAGCCAAAACTGGCTGGAACCCTAAGAAGGGCCTGGATTCAGCTCTGCGCAGCTGCCAGGACAAGGTTCTGGATATCTTTGGCCCGTTGGCAAAGATTTTTGAATTAGCTGAAGCAGCTAGAAATGAGGGCTCTCCAATAGACCCTGAGGAACTACGGGGTTGGACCCAAAGGGCAATTTGTATTGCCGGTAACACCAATACCTCATTGGCAATCGAGAGGCGCAAGGCCATCTTGTTCAAGATCGACCCCAAGTTGGCAAATTTGGCTCTTACTGAGGCGGGTAAGGTCGCCCAGGGTCTCCTCTTCGGAGACTCTTTCATTAAAGACATGAGCCGCTTTGTGGGTACCTTTACCGCGCTTGACAAGGCCCAAGCCAATATGCGCAGAGTATTCCAGGGACGGGTCTCTCATCGGGCCGGCAGTAGTAGGGGCCGCCTGTCCAGCCGTGCAAACTTTCAGGCCCGTGGCACGAGCAGAGGTGCCGGTGGTCAACGATCATCATTCCAGGACCACCGCAACCCGTCACCTTTCTTCTCCACCAGAGGAAATCATTGGAGGTCTCGTTCCTTCAGAGGAAATCCAAGCTACCGCAGACCCTTGGGTAAGTCCTCCCCAGATTGGGGATTCTATGGTCCCTTGTGTAGGGGGCAGACTCCATCTTTTTTCGCATGCTTGGGGCCTCATCACCTCAGATCCATGGGTACTTTCCACGGTCAGGGGATTTCACATAGAACTCGCAGGTCCCACATCCCTAATCCCTTCCCCTCCACCCATACCCTTGTCAACCCCAGATTGTGCTTTGGTGGACGCGGAACTGGTCTCTCTCAGGCAAAAACAGGCGATAGAACGAGCGCCCCCTTTTGGGGGAGGGGTGCTCAGCAACATCTTCCTCGTCCAGAAGAAAGGGGGTCAGATGAGACCTGTCATCAAGTACGCTACCGGCATTTCAAGATGGAGGGGATCCACCTCCTTCGGGACTTGCTAGTTCCCGGGGACTGGATGGTAAAGCTGGATCTGAAGGATGCTTACCTGACAGTCCCAGTGGCCAGCCATTCCAGGGATCTTCTACGGTTCCGGTGGAGAGGCGAGATCTGGAGATTCACCTGTCTACCGTTCGGACTGTCATCCGCCCCTTGGTGTTTCACCAAGTTACTACGTCCGGTCATGTCATGGTTGAGGACACGGGGCGTGCGTCTTATCATATATCTGGACGACATCTTGTTGATGCACGAATCCAGGACGGGTCTACTGGAGCATCTCCAGTGGACAGAGAACCTGCTGTCAGACCTCGGTTTCCTCCTCAACAAGGAGAAGTCCTCTCTCATCCCATCCCAGAGGATGGAGTTCCTGGGATTCATGGTGGACTCGCTCTCGGAATCCCTCAGCCTGCCGGCGGCGAAGTTACAAGCCATCCGCAAGGAGTTGAGACATGCTCTTCTCATGCCCAACCTCTCCTTACGTCACCTAGCTGGCATCATTGGTTTGTTGGCCTCATCGATTCAGGCCGTGTTTCCAGCCCCGTTGCACTACCGCGCTCTACAACGGCTGAAGATCGCCCATCTGCGGACCGGTGCCTCCTTTGCGGACGCAGTGGTTTTGGACTCGGAGGCCCCAGAGGAGCTGAGTTGGTGGATCGCCAATCTGGAGGCGTGGAACGGCAGAGCGATCTTTGGATTTCTGCCGGAAATAACCATCGAATCGGATGCGAGCCTCCAGGGCTGGGGCGCCCACTGCCAGGGGGTCTCCACGGGGGGTGCCTGGTCGGTGGAGGAATCCCTCCTCCATATCAATGCCTTGAAACTACTAGCCGGTTCGTTTGCAGTGAGGAGTTTTTCCAACGGGATCGCCAACGCGTGCATCAGGCTACGGATGGACAATATATCGGCGGTCCGGTATGTCAACCGATTGGGAGGTACCCACTCAGCAACCTTGGCTCGGTTGGCCAAGGATTTTTGGTCGTTTTGCCTGTCCAAGGACATCATGGTACAGGCGGAATACTTGCCAGGATTGAACAACGTTCGTGCGGACTGGAAGTCACGCTACCTAGTGGATGGCAGCGACTGGCAGCTGGATCCACAGATTTTCTCAGCAATCTCGGAGATGTGGGGTCCGATGTTGGTCGATCTCTTTGCCTCTCGGCTCAACAGACAACTCGCTCGGTTTTTCAGCTGGCGTCCAGATCCGGAAGCGGTGGTGGTGGATGCGTTTCTCCAAGATTGGTCGATATCCCGCCTCTACGCCTTCCCTCCTTTCTCGATGATCCCGAGGACTCTTCTTCAGGTCCAACGTCACCTGGCGGATGTGGTGTTGGTGGTTCCGTTCTGGGGGTCTCAGGTCTAGTTCCCTTCACTGATGAGGATCCTGGTGGAGGTACCTCTTCTCCTCCCGATCCGTCTGGATCTCCTACGCAACCCTCAGGGTCTACACCATCCACTTCTCCTAGACGGATCCCTACGGTTGTTGGCGTGCCGGATCTCCGGACACCTGGAGCTGTCGAGGGCATTTCGGCAGCAACTCGACAGTTACTGGATAACGCATGGGCTCCCGGTACCAGAAAGTCTTACCGGGCAGCCTGGAGAACTTAGGCTAATTGGTGCGTGGAACGGGACCTGGATCCCGTTTCGGCACCTGTAGCCCACCTACTGGAGTTCCTCACCTCTCTCTTTGAGGCGGGGAAGGCGTACCGGACCATCAACCTTTTCAGGTCCGCTATTTCTTCTTCCCATGCTGGGTTCGAGGGTGTGACGGCTGGTCAACATCCTTCTGTGTCTCGCCTTTTGCGTGGGTCACGGTTGGCTCGCCCACCTCGACCTTGTTTTTCCACTACATGGGACGTCTCCCTGGTCTTATCCTTTTTATCCTCTTGGCCCGTGAATTCTGCCCTTACACTTAGGCAATTATCCGCAAAGTTGTTGGCATTGTTTTGCCTTATTTCCTGTAAAAGGGTCTCGGATGTGAGAGCCCTTGACTACGACGCTCGTTCGTTTACCCCGAATGGGGTCACTTTTAACATTTCGCGTCGAACCAAGACTAACATTAGGTCTGTCTCCTATCCCAGTTTCCCTTCCTCTCCGGTCTTGTGCCCTGTGGCTTGCCTTAAGGAGTACGAATCCAGGACCTTGTCTCACAGGTCTTCTGCCGTTTCCCAATTGTTTCTTTCAATCCGACATCCTTTTGGTCCGGTTTCTAGCCCTACGTTGGTGCGTTGGCTCAAGTGGGTCATGTCTCTTGCAGGTATCGACACTTCTATCTTCACGGCCCACTCTGCGCGGGGTGCCTCTGCCACTGCCTTGGCGGTTTCGGGGGCCAGATTGGAGGATGTCATGCGTTTGGCGGATTGGTCGAGTGTTACCACATTCAGAGAATTTTATTTTCGCCCTCCGTCTAATTTGTTTGCTTCTATTATAGACAGGCTTTAAAATTGCAATATGAAGCCTCCGTGTCTTGCTGTAAAACTAAATGATTTTCCTATTCCATGACGTAAAGTCATAGTTTTATTAAAGACACGGAGGCGAGTATTGCCCGCCCTATTCCCTCCCTTGGGTTTTTCTCGCGGTTTTTTGTTACAGGGGTCATGTATCATTGCCTCTATGTATTATTTTAAGTTATTTTGTTTTAGGTATTTATTGTCCTAATGTTTGTTTCATTGCCATTGTATTGTATGTTATTTATTGCAATTTATATTCTTTTCTGTCACTTGACACCTGTTGAGTCAGTTGCGTAGATGGCTTCCGGACATTCTGTCCTGACATGTTTATTTCACCTAGGCCTATGGTCTGTTTTATTTTCCAGGATGAAGTTCTTTCCGTGATAAGATGCCGTGTTACCGGTTGATGTCTTCTACAGTTTAGCCAGGTTGGCTAGTTGATTGCGCTTCATGGGCAAAGTTTAAAGTTCGGAGTTATCGTTGGGTTGTTCGTGATGTCAGCACCAGATTTTCAAAGAAAGAGGAAGTTACAGAGGAAGAGCGGCCTATTATAGGGGCCAGTGGGGAGGGACCTTGGTTGCTATGGTTCCTTGTATGTAAATTTTTTCTCTTTGCTGCTATTGGTGGTCAGTAAAGAAGGAGAAAGCAATATGAAGCAATACTCGCCTCCGTGTCTTTAAACTATGACTTTACGTCATGGAATAGGAAAATCATTTAGTTACATCCTGTATTATACTCCAGAGCTGCACTCACTATTCTGCTGGTGCAGTAACTGTGTACATACATTACTTATCCTGTACTGATCCTGAGTTACATCCTGTATTATACTCCAGAGCTGCACTCACTATTCTGCTGGTGCAGTCACTGTGTACATACATTACTTATCCTGTACTGATCCTGAGGTACATCCTGTATTATACTCCAGAGCTGCACTCACTATTCTGCTGGTGCAGTCACTGTGTACATACATTACTTATCCTGTACTGATCCTGAGTTTTACAGCAAGACACGGAGGCTTCGTATTGCTTTCTCCTTCTTTACTGTCCACCAATAGCAGCAAAGAGAAAAAATTTACATACAAGGAAACCATAGTAACCAAGGTCCCTCCCCAATGGCCCCTATAATAGGCCGCTCTTCCTCTGGAACTTCCTCTTTCTTTGCTGCTACCTAACCAGATAAGTACACTTGTGAGATTTCTTATCAGTGACTTGTGTTTATCAGTGATTTGTGTTACTGTTTATTTGCGCTCTTATCCCAGGGTGACTAACCCTGTCTTTGCTAGCAGCGCTAACTATTTTGCTTGTTTGCCCGCTTTTGCCCCTGCTGAGTTTTTTAGGGCCGTGCGCTTATTCACTGCGCTTATTGTGCCTCCACTTGTGCTTCTTTGCTAGCAGCTCTCCCCTTCACTACTTTCTTCCGCTCACTGCGGCGATCTGTATTGCTTGTGCGGCGCACCCCCCCCCCCACCTTTCTTCCCACTCACCGGAGCAGTCTCCTTGGGGTAAGGTGGCTCCTCTCCCGGGGTCCAGCGGCGCCTCTCCTGAACGCCTCCGGTAGTCAGAGCGGCCGCGAGATCTCGCGAGATCTCGGCGGCCATTTTGGAATACCTTCAGTGACCCGGCCGCGAGATCTCGCGAGATCTCAGCGGCTGTTCTGTATTAGCTTACCGCATTTCGCGGGCTTTACAGCGCAGCTTCCGGTACCTCCGTCACTTCCGGCCCTGCGTCTATCTGCTCCTGTGATCTGCGGTCGGCGGCTCCTGCTCTGCCTTTAGCTGCGGTCGCTGTATATATCAGGTGCTTTTAGTTTTAGCCTGCGCATTATATTGTCAGGGTGCTTCAATATCTAGGCCATATTGGGATCATGTCTACCCCTACTCCTCCTGCTATTAATATGCCCCCCTCCTCCCCTGAGGGTCACAATCCCACGGATGTGGATGCACAGGCGCTGGCCTTGCAGCGCTCTGTATCAGACGCTATCATGGCGGCCATGGGTTCCATGTCGACTATTTTGTCGCAAACCATTACCCATGCTCTGTCCGCCCAGCCAGCTAGTAGGTCTTTGCCAGACCATAGTACTCCTCCGCAGCCTACCTATAATGATCCTCCTGTGCCACAGGAGACTTTGACTGGTGCGCATCATGCCACCCCAGAGACCGTGCATAGTTCACGGAAAAGAGCCTTTTCCCGCCAGGCAGAACGGGCGCGGACATGGAAGTACGCTAGAGCACAATCACCGGAAATGTCTGATTCAGAGCATCAAACGAGGAGGCTATTGCGGACTTTGATTACGGGTCAGAGGAGGATATCGCCCCCCCAGTGCAGAGTCCCTCTGCATCCGCTACTGCGGCCTCCGCTGCCAAAGATGTGGCATCCTCTTCTAACGTTAATCGTTCAGAGGCTTTGCTAGATGCGTCAGGCGAACCCATGTTCGACCCTGAGACTCTGCATCATCCGCGCTCGGCTGAGTGGCTCCCCACTGAACATGTGGGGTCCTATTTAGAACATTGGGTACGTCACCCTCTTAACCGTGAGACACGGAACAAGCTCAGGGCCGAGTGCCCCAGGCCAATAGTGCCTAACAAAGTGTGTGACACCCCCATAGTGGACCCCAAGATGTCACAATTCTTGGCCAAAACTGTCTGGAACCCTAAGAAGGGCCTGGATTCAGCTCTCCGCAGCTGCCAGGACAAGGTTTTGGATATCTTTAGCCCGCTGGCAAAGATTTTTGAATTAGCTGAAGCAGCTAGAAATGAGGGCTCTCCAATAGACCCCGAGGAACTGCGGGGTTGGACCCAAAGGGCAATTTGTATTGCCGGTAACGCCAATACCTCCTTGGCAATCGAGAGGCGCAAAGCTATCTTGTTTAAGATCGACCCCAAGTTGGCAAATTTGGCTCTTACTGAGGCGGTTAAGGACGCCCAGGGTCTCCTCTTCGGAGACTCTTTCATTAAAGACATGAGCCGTTTTGTGGGTACCTTTACCGCACTTGACAAGGCCCAAGCCAATATGCGCAGAGTATTCCAGGGACGGGTCTCTCATCGGGCCGGCAGTAGTAGGGGCCGCCTGTCCGGCCGTGCAAACCTTTAGGCCCGTGGCACGAGCAGAGGTGCTGGTGGTCAACGACCGTCATTCCAGGACCAGCGCAACCCGTCACCTTTCTTCTCCACCAGAGGAAATCAATGGAGATCTCGTTCCTTCAGAGGAAATCCAAGCTATCGCAGACCCTTGGGTAAGTTCCCCCCAGATTGGGGATTCTATGGTCCCTTGTGTAGGGGGCAGACTCCATCTTTTTTCGCATGCTTGGAGTCTCATCACCTCAGATCCATGGGTACTTTCCACGGTCAGGGGATTTCACATAGAACTCACGGGTTCCACCTCCCTAATCCCCTCCCCTCCACCCATACCCTTGTCGCTCCCAGATTGCGCTCTGGTGGACTCGGAACTGGTCTCTCTCAGGCAAAAACAGGCGATAGAACGAGCGCCCCCTTATGGGGGAGGGGTGGTCAGCAACATCTTCCTCGTCCAGAAAACAGGGGGTCAGATGAGACCTGTCATCAACCTTCGCGCTCTAAATTCGGTAGTACGCTACCGGCATTTCAAGATGGAGGGGATCCACCTCCTTCGGGACTTGTTAGTTCCCGGGGACTGGATGGTAAAGCTGGATCTGAAAGATGCTTACCTGACGGTCCCAGTGGCCATTCATTCCAGGGATCTCCTCCGGTTCCGGTGGAGAGGCGAGATCTGGAGATTCACCTGTCTACCATTCGGACTGTCATCTGCAACTTGGTGTTTCACCAAGTTGCTGTGTCCGGTCGTGTCATGGTTGAGGACACGGGGCGTGCGCCTTATCATCTACCTGGACGACATCTTGTTGATGCACGAGTCCAGGACGGGACTACTGGAACATCTCCAGTGGACAGCGAACCTACTGTCAGATCTCGGTTTCCTCCTCAACAAGGAGAAGTCCTCTCTCATCCCATCCCAGAGGATGGAGTTCCTGGGATTCATGGTGGACTCGCTCTCGGAGTCCCTCAGTCTGCCGACGGCGAAGTTACGAGCCATCCGCAAGGAGTTGAGGCATGCTCTTCTCATGCCCAGCCTCTCATTGCGTCACCTAGTTCGCATCATCGGTTTGTTGGCCTCATCGATTCAGGCCGTGTTTCCGGCCCCGTTGCACTACCGGGCTCTACAACGGCTGAAGATCGCTCATCTTCGGACCGGTGCCTCCTTTGCGGACGCGGTGGTTCTGGACTCGGAGGCCCGAGAGGAGTTGAGTTGGTGGATCGCCAATCTGGAGGCGTGGAACGGCAGAGCGATCTTTGGATTTCTGCCAGAATTGACCATCGAATCGGATGCGAGCCTCCAGGGCTGGGGCGCCCACTGCAATGGGGTCTCCACGGGGGGAGCCTGGTCGGCGGAGGAATCCCTCCTCCATATCAATGCCTTGGAACTACTAGCCGGTTCGTTTGCGGTGAGGAGTTTTTCCAACGGGATCGCCAACGCGTGCATCAGGCTACGGATGGACAATATATCGGCGGTCCGGTATGTCAACCGTTTGGGAGGTACCCACTCGGCAATCTTGGCTCGGTTGGCCAAGGATTTTTGGTCATTTTGCCTGTCCAGGGACATCATGGTACAGGCGGAATACTTGCCGGGACTGAGCAACGTTCGTGCGGACTGGAACTCACGCTACAAAGAGGATGGCAGCGATTGGCAGTTGGATCCACAGATCTTCTCAGCAATCTCGGAGATATGGGGTCCGATGTCTGTCGATCTCTTTGCCTCTCGGCTCAACAGGCAACTCGTCCGGTTTTTCAGCTGGCGTCCAGACCCGGAAGCGGTGGCGGTGGATGCGTTTCTCCAAGATTGGTCGGTATCCCGCCTCTACGCTTTTCCTCCTTTCTCGATGATTCCAAGGACTCTCCTCCAGGTCCAACATCACCTGGCGGATGTGGTGTTGGTGGTTCCGTTCTGGGCGTCTCAGGTCTGGTTCCCTTCGCTGATGAGGATCCTAGTGGAGGTACCTCTTCTCCTCCCGACCTGACCGGATCTCCTACGCGACCCTCAGGGTCTACACCATCCACTTCTCCTCGACGGATCCCTACGGCTGTTGGCGTGCCGGATCTCCGGACACCTGGAGCTGTCGAGGGCATTTCGGCAGCGACTCGACAGTTACTGGATAACGCATGGGCTCCCGGTACCAGAAAGTCTTACCGGGCAGCCTGGAGAACTTGGGCTAATTGGTGCGTGGAATGGGACTTGGATCCCGTTTCGGCTCCTGTAGCCCACCTGCTGGAGTTCCTCACCTCTCTCTTTGAGGCGGGGAAGGCGTATCGGACCATCAACCTTTTCAGGTCCGCTATTTCTTCTTCCCATGCTGGGTACGAGGGTGTTCCGGCTGGTCTACATCCCTCTGTGTCTCGCCTTTTACGTGGGGCACGGTTGGCTCGCCCTCCTCGGCCTCGTTTTTCCACTACGTGGGACGTCTCCCTGGTCCTATCCTTTTTATCCTCTTGGCCCGAGAATTCTGCCCTTACGCTTAGGCAATTATCCGCAAAATTGTTGGCATTGTTTTGCCTTATTTCTTGTAAAAGGGTCTCGGATGTGAGGGCCCTTGACTACAACGCTCGTTCGTTTACCCCGGAGGGGGTCACCTTTAACATTTCGCGTCGAACCAAGACTAACATTCGGTCTGTCTCCTATCCCAGTTTTCCTTCCTCTCCTATCTTGTGCCCTGTGGCTTGCCTTAAGGAGTATGAGTCCAGAACTTTGTCACACCGGTCTTCCGCCGTTTCCCAATTGTTCCTTTCGATCCGGCACCCTTTTGGTCCAGTTTCTAGCCCTACGTTGGCACGTTGGCTTAAATGGGTCATGTCTCTTGCAGGTATCGACACTTCTATCTTCACGGCCCATTCTGCGCGGGGTGCCTCTGCCACTGCCTTGGCGGTTTCGGGGGCCAGATTGGAGGATGTCATGCATTTGGCTGATTGGTCGAGTGTTACCACGTTCAGAGAATTTTATTTTCGCCCTCCGTCTAATTTGTTTGCTTCTATTATAGACGGGCTTTGAACTTGCAATACAAAGCCTCCGTGTCTTGCTGTAAAACTAAATGATTTTCCTATTCCATGACGTAAAGTCATAGTTTTATTAAAGACACGGAGGCGAGTATTGCCCGCCCTGTTCCCTCCCTTGGGTTTTTCTCGCGTTTTTTTGTTACAGGGGTCATGTATCATTGCCTCTATGTATTATTAACCTTTTAAGTTATTTTGTTTTAGGTATTTATTGTCCTAATGTTTGTTTCATTGCCATTGTATTTCATGTTATTTATTGCAATTTATATTGTTTTCTGTCACTTGACACCTGTTGAGTCAGTTGAGTAGATGGCTTCCGGACATTCTGTCCTGACATGCTTGTTTCACCTAGGCCTATGGTCTGTTTTCTTTTCCAGGATGAAGTTCTTTCCGTGATAAGATGCCGTGTTACCGGTTGATGTCTCCTACAGTTTAGCCAGGTTGGCTAGTTGGATGCGCTTCATGGGCGTTGGACTTTCCGTTCCAGTAAAAGTTCGGAGTTATCGTTGGGATGTTCGTTATGTCAGCACCAGGTTTTCAAAGAAAGAGGAAGTTCCAGAGGAAGAGCGGCCTATTATAGGGGCCATAGGGGAGGGACCTTGGTTGCTATAGTTCCTTGTATGTAAATTTTTTCTCTTTGCTGCTATTGGTGGACAGTAAAGAAGGAGAAAGCAATATGAAGCAATACTCGCCTCCGTGTCTTTAATAAAACTATGACTTTACGTCATGAAATAGGAAAATCATTTAGTTACATCCTGTATTATACTCCAGAGGTGCACTCACTATTCTGCTGGTTCAGTCACTGTGCACATACATTACTTATCCTGTACTGATCCTGAGTTACATCCTGTATTATACTCCAGAGCTACACTCACTATTCTGCTGGTGCAGTCACTGTGTACATACATTACATTACTTATCCTGTACTGATCCTGAGTTACATCCTGTATTATACTCCAGAGCTGCACTCACTATTCTGCTGGTGCAGTCACTGTGTACATACATTACTTATCCTGTACTGATCCTGAGTTACATCCTGTATTATACTCCAGAGTTGCACTCAAAATTCTGCTGGTGCAGTCACTGTGTTCATACATTACTTATCCTGTACTGATCCTGAGTTGCATCTTGTATTATACTCCAGAGCTGCACTCACTATTCTGCTGGTGCAGTCACTGTGCACTTACATTACTTATCCTGTACTGATCCTGAGTTACATCCTGTATTATACTCCAGAGCTGCACTCACTATTCTGCTGGTGCAGTCACTGTGTTCATATATTACTTATACTGTACTGATCCTGAGTTGCATCTTGTATTATACTCCAGAGCTGCACTCACTATTCTGCTGGTGCAGTCACTGTGTACATACATTACTTATCCTGTACTGATCCTGAGTTACATCTTGTATTATACTCCAGAGCTGCGCTCACTATTCTGCTGGTGCAGTCACTGTGTACATACATTACTTATCCTGTACTGATCCTGAGTTACATCTTGTATTATACTCCAGAGCTACACTCACTATTCTGCTGGTGCAGTCACTGTGTACATACATTACTTTACTTATCCTGTACTGATCCTGAGTTTTACAGCAAGACACGGAGGCTTCATATTGCTTTCTCCTTCTTTACTGACCACCAATAGCAGCAAAGAGAAAAAATTTACATACAAGGAACCATAGTAACCAAGGTCCCTCCCCACTGGCCCCTATAATAGGCCGCTCTTCCTCTGTAACTTCCTCTTTCTTTGCTGCTGCCAAGCTAAGTACATCCTTTATTCTCTACTGTTTTTAGCTATTGTGTTGTTGTCTCTTGTAGTTTTGAGCTGCGTACACAGGGTGATTAACCCTGTTTGCTGCTCAGCGCTTCACTTGCGTTTTTTGTCTTGTGTTACAGGTGGGGGGTTTTCATGTCGCTGCGCTTATCCCCGCGCTTTGGGGTTATTCAGTCAGCGCCATTAGGGCTCTCCCCCTTCCCCTTCCCCTTCCCCTCCCCCACCGGTTTCAAAGTTCATTCTGGGCTTGCCTTGAATATGGCTGTGCGCTTCACTGGCCTTCCCCGACCCCCAGTAGCATTCCTACCTGTCGCTGGCGTCCACACTGCCAGGAGCTTGGGCGGCGGGTCCTCCCTCTCGATTTCGGCGGCGCTATTCCCGGCGCTTCTCAGATCCAGGTGGCCGCGAGATCTCGTGAGATCTCGGCGGCCATCTTGGAAGCCCTCTGTGATCGGCCGGCCGCGAGATCTCGGCGGCCATCTTAGTGAGGGCGACAGCATTTCGCGGGCTTTTGGGGGCGGTCCTTCTAGGTTTTCCTGCTTCCGGTCACTTGTTCCGGCTCCCTGCACGGTCGGCGGCTCCTGCTCTCCTGCTCCTCTGCTCCTTGCCTTTCAGGTGATCTCGGCCTTGTCCCCTGGGTTATTAGTTGTCCCAGCGCTGCCCCCATTTAGGCATTAGCTTTAGACATGTCTGCTCCTACTCCACCTCCTACTGCCAGTCGCCCCCCTTCCTCCCCGGTGGGACTTCTCCCCACTGAGACCGATGCGCATGCACTGGCCCTGCAGAGATCAGTTTCTGACGCGATTGTGGCAGCCATGGACTCCATGTCGTCAGTTTTGTCACAGACTATTGCTCAGGCTATGTCCGCACGTCCCGCTAGTGCTCCCTTGCAAGACCCCATTGCCGTACCGCAGCCTACCTCTATTGACCCCCCTGTATTACAGGGGACTTTGACTGGTGTGCACCTTTCCACCCCAGAAGCCATGCTTAGCTCACGGAAAAGGGCCTCTTCCCGCCAGGCAGAATGGGCGCGGACATGGAAATGCGCTAGAGCGCAATCACCGGACCTGTCTGACTCGGATCGAGCTTCAGACGAGGAGGCGTTAGCGGATTTTGATTACGGCACAGAGGAGGATCTTGCCCCCCCAGTTCAGGGCCCCTCGACCTCCGCTGCGGCGGCCTCCTCTGCCAAGGAAGTGGCTTTGACTTCCGCCGCTACCCATTCTGAGGTTGTGTTGGACGATTCGGGCGAACCGATGTTCGACCCCGAGTCGCTACATCACCCTCGTTCGGCAGAATGGCTCCCCTCCCCTCATGTGGGAGCGTATTTGGAGCACTGGGTGCGTCACGCGCTTAGCCGCGAGTCACGCAATAAGCTTAGGTCCGAGTGTCCCTGGCCAGTGGTCCCCAATAAGGTGTGTGACACCCCGTTGGTGGACCCCAAGATGGCGCAGTTCCTAGCCAAAACGGGTTGGAACCCAAAAAAGGGCCTGGATTCAGCGCTCCGCAGCTGCCAGGACAAGATTTTAGACGTGTTTGGTCCTTTGACCAGGATTTTGGAGATGGCCGAGGCGGCTAGGTTTGAGGGTACCCCAATTGACCCTATGGAATTGAGGGGCTGGGCCCAGAGGGCCATATGCCTTACTGGCAACGCCAATACGGCCATTGCGATTGAGAGGCGCAAGGCTATCTTGTTTAAGATAGACCCCAAATTGGCCAATTTGGCGCTCACTGAGGCAGGGAAGGACGCCCAGGGCCTCCTCTTCGGCAAGTCCTTCATCAAGGACATGAGCCGGTTCGTGGGCACTTTTACAGCGCTGGACAAGGCCCAAGCATCTATGCGTAGGGTCTTCCAGGGACGGGCCTCTCATCGGGCCGGCAGTGGTAGGGGCCGTCTGTCCGGCCGTGCAAATTTCCAGGCCATTGGAGCATACAGAGGTTCCGGTGGACATCGTCCTCAGTTCCAGGACCAGGGCAACGCAGCTCCGTTCTTCGCCACAAGAGGACATCAATGGCGTTCTCGCTCCTTCCTGGGCAACCCGAACATTCGCAGACCATTGGGTAAGTGCTCCCCGGTTTGGGGATTCTATGGTACCTTGTGCAGGGAGCTGACTCCTGATTTTTCCCACACTTGGAGCCTCATTACCACAGATCCATGGGTACTTACCACGGTCAGGGGATTCCACATAGAGCTTATGGGGTCCCCTTATCTAATTCCTGTCCCTCCGCTCATTCCCCAGTGTGCATTGGTGGACGCGGAATTGCAGTCCATCAGACAGAAGTTGGCCCTTCATTGGCGGGTGTGATCAGCAATATTTTCCTCGTGCGGAAGAAATATGGGCGGATGAGACAGGGCATCAACCTTCGCTTGTTGAAAGCGGTAATTAGTTACTGTCTCTTCAAAAGGGAAGGGATCCTTTTCCTACGGGACTTGTTAGTCCCTGGGGACTGGATGGTGAAACTGGACCTCAAGGATGCCTCCCTGACGGTCCCGGTAGCCACTCGTTCCAGGGACCTGCTTCGTTTCAGGTGGGAAGGAGAGGTCTAGAGGCTCACCTGTCTGCCGTTCGGGCTGTCTTCAGCTCCCTGGTATTTCACCAAGTTGCTGCGTCCGGTCGTGTCATGGTTGCGGACTCGGGGTGGGCGCCACATCATCTACCTGGACGACACCCTTCTGATGCACGAGTCCATAGCGGGATCGCTGGAACATCTACGCCGGACGGCGGACCTACTGTCGGATCTCGGTTGCCCCCTCAACTGGGAGAGGTCATGCCTTACTCCGGCCCAGAGGATGGAGTCCTTAGGATTCACGGTGGATTCACACTCTGAGTCCCTCAGTCTGCCGGCGGCGAAGTGGCGGACGATCCGCTAGGAGTTGAGACATGCGCTCCTCGCTCCCCATCTTTCGTTACGTCACCTGGCCCGCATTTCGGTCCTGTTGGCCTCATCACTTCAGGCGGTGTCCCCATGCCCCACTGCATTCCGGGCGCTCCTGCGACCAAAGATCGCCCATCTTCGGTACGGTGCCTCCTTTGCGGACACGGTGGTTCTGGATTCGGGAGCCCGGGAGGAGTTGAGTTGGTGGATTGCCAACCTAGAGGCGTGGAACGTGACAGCGATCTTTGGATCCCTACCGGAGTTGACTATCTAATCGGATGTGAGCCTCCGGGGCTGGGGTGTCCATGGCAACGGCCTCTCCACTGGGGCCCCTGGTCGGCGGATGAATCCCTCCTACACATCAGTGCCTTGGAACTCCTGGCAGGGTGTTCGCGGCGATTGCGGATTTATGGGGGCCGATGTCCGTCGCTCTCTTCGCTTTTCGGCTCAACAGTCATCTCACCCGGTTCTTCAGCGGACGTCCGGACCCGAGGGCGGTGGCGGTGGATGCATCCCTCCAGGACTGGTCGGTGTCTCACCTGTACAGGTTTTCCTCCATTCTCGTTGTTCCTGTGGACACTCGCACAGGTTCTCCGCCATCTGGTGGACCGGGTTCTGGTGGTTCAGTTCTGGGGGTCCCAGGTCTGTTTCCCTTCATTTTTACAAATTCGGAAGGAGATTCCCTGTCCTTCTCTCGAGCCGGTTGAATCTCCTACGCAACCCTCTGGGTCTGCGCCATCCCCTTCTCCTCGACGGATCCCTGCTGTGGCTGACTCACACTTAGGCAATTGTCAGCTAAATTGCTGACGTTATTTTGCCTTATTGCGTGCATTAGGTTCTCGGAGGTGAGGGCTCTTGATTACGACGCAGGTTCCTTTACCCTGGTGGGGGTCACTTGCAACATCTCGCGTCGCATCTTGACTAGCAGTGTTTCGTGTCCTACCCCAGTTTTCATTCCTCCCTGGTCTTTTGTTCCATGGCGTTCCTTTGGGAATTCGTGTCCAGGACTCTGGCACATCGGTCTCCGGCCAGCTTTCGGTTATTTATTCCTATTTGTCATCTTTTTGGATGAGGTTTTTGCCCTACGTTAGTACGCTGGCTTTTAATGGGTCATGTCTTGGCCGGTGTTGACACGTCTATCTTCAGGGCCCCTTATGCGTGTGGGGCCTCTGCCTCCGTCTGGGCGGTTTTGGGGGCCAGTTTGGGGGATGTTATACGTCTGGCTGATGGGTCCGAGGTTACCAGGTTCAGGGAGTTCTATTTCCGGCCTCCATCTGAATTGTTCACTGCAATCATAGACGGGCTTTGAACTTGCAATACGAAGCCTCCGTGTCTTGCTGTAAAACTTAATGATTTTCCTATTTCATGACGTAAAGTCATAGTTTTATTAAAGACACGGAGGCGAGTATTGCCCACCCTATTCCCTCCCTTGGGGGTTTTTTCTCGCGTTTTTTGTTACAGGGGTCATGTATCATTGACTCTAGGTATTTTTTTTATTAACCGTTTTAGTTATTGTATTTTAGGTTTTATTGTCCTAATGTGTTTTCATTGCCATTGTATTGCATATTATTTATTACAATTTTTATTGCTCTCTGTCTTTATTCCTGTTGAGTCAGTGGTGTAGATGGTTTACGGACATTCTGTCCTGACATGTTTATTTCACCTAGGCCTATGGTCTGTTTTATTTTCCAGGATGAAGTTCTTTCCGTTGCAGGATGCCGTGTTACCGGTGGATGGGTTCTACAGTGTAGCCACGTTGGCTAGTTGATTGCGCTTCATGGGCGTTTGGACTTTCCGTTCCAGTTAAAGTTCGGAGTTATCGTTGGAAGGTTCGGGATGTCAGCACCAAATGTTTAAAGAAAGAGGAAGTTACAGAGGAAGAGCGGCCTATTATAGGGGCCAGTGGGGAGGGACCTTGGTTGCTATGGTTCCTTGTATGTAAATTTTTTATCTTTGCTGCTATTGGTGGTCAGTAAAGAAGGAGAAAGCAATATGAAGCAATACTCGCCTCCGTGTCTTTAATAAAACTATGACTTTATGTCATGAAATAGGAAAATCATTAAGTTACAACCTGTATTATCCTCCAGAGCTGCACTCACTATTCTGCTGGTGCAGTCACTGTGTACATACATTACTTATCCTGTACTGATCCTGAGTTATATCCTGTATTATACTCCAGAGCTGCACTCACTATTCTGCTGGTGCAGTCACTGTGTACATACATTACTTATCCTGTACTGATCCTGAGTTTTACAGCAAGACACGGAGGCTTCGTATTGCTTTCTCCTTCTTTACTGAACCACCAATAGCAGCAAAGAGAAAAAATTTACATACAGGGAACCATAGCAACCAAGGTCCCTCCCCACTGGCCCCTATAATAGGCCGCTCTTCACCTGTAACTTCCTCTTTCTTTGCTGCTGCCACCAAGTTAAGTACATCTTCTTCTATGCATGTGTCATTGATGTTTGATGTCTATTGCGCTGTTTACCCAGGGTGACTAACCCTGCTTGCTTGCAGCGCTCCCTTTCCTTTATGCGTTCTGCCGATTGCTGGGGCTGATAGTTTAGGTTCCCTGCGCTTATCACTGCGCTCGATTGTTTTCATTGTCGCTTCCCCGCGTCTCCCCCCTTCATTTCCCTTATCCCTTATCCCAGGGAGGTTTCGCTACCCCAATCCACTTACTTTGGGCCCAGATGGTCCTACCTGTTTGTTAGTGCGGTTCCCGGTGTTTGGTGGGCGGGTCCTCCGTCCCTTCTGGCTGCCGCGCCGTCTCGGGCACTTCCTGATCAGTGGGGCCGCGAGATCTCAGCGGCCATCTTGGGATTGGCGGCCGCGATTCGCGGGCTTCTGGGGGGCGGAGCTTCAGCGTCTCCTGTCCCTTCCGGTCATTCGCTTCCTGCACACAGCACGGTCGGCGGCTCCTGCTCCCTCTGCCAGCTAGCGTCCAGCGCTTCTCCCATAGATCTTTGCCCTGCTCAGTGAGTTGCTTATTTATACGGTTTTGCACCTTAGCTAGGCCAGATTGCTGATATGTCGGTACCTACTTCCCCTCATACTGCCAGTAGGCCCCCCTCCCCCCCTTAGGGATCCAACTCCACTCATGTGGATGCTCAGGCTCTGGCCCTACAGCGCTCGGTATCGGATGCGATCATGGCAGCCATGGGCTCCATGTCATCCATACTTTCACAGACCATTACCCAGGCCCTGTCCGTCCCACCTTCCAATGTACCTTTGCAGGACCCCATTGCCACACCGCAGCCTACCTCCAATGACTCTCCTATTACTGAGGAGGTTTTGACTGGTGCGCATCTTGCCACCCCAGAGACCGTGCTTAGATCACGGAAAAGGGCCTCTTCCCGCCAGGCAGAACGGGCGCGGACATGGAAATGCGCGAGAGCGCAATCACCGGAACTGTCTGACTCTGACAGAGCTTCAGACGAGGAGGCATTTGCGGATATGGATTATGAGGCAGAGGAGGAGGTCACCCCCCCAGTTCAGGGCCCCTCAGCTGCCGCTGCGGCGACCTCCTCTGCCAAGGATGTGGTGTCCCCTGTGAACGCTACCCACTCTGTGGCGGTACTAGATGATTCAGGTGAACCTATGTTCGACCCTGAATCTTTACATCACCCGCGTTCGGCGGAATGGCTCCCCTCCCCTCATGTGGGAGCTTATTTGGAACACTGGGTGCGTCACTCGCTTTCCCGCGAATCACGCAACAAACTCAGAGCTGAGTGTCCCAGGCCATTGGTACCCAATAAGGTCTGCGAGACCCCAATAGTGGATCCCAAGATGGCTCAATTTCTGGCCAAGACTGGCTGGAACTCCAAAAAGGGGCTGGATTCAGCGCTCCGCAGCCAGCTGCCAGGACAAGATCTTAGATGTCCTTGGTCCACTGACCAAGATCTTGGAGATGGCCGAGTCATGAATGAGGGATTCCTGATAGACCCCGAGGAATTACGGGGCTGGACCCAGAGGGCCATATGCCTTACCGGTAACGCCAATACAGCAGTGGCGATTGAGAGGCGCAAGTCTATCTTATTTAAAATAGACCCTAAGCTAGCTAATTTGGCGCTCACTGAGGCGGGAAAGGAAGCCCAGGGCCTCCTTTTCGGCGAATCCTTCATTAAGGACATGAGCAGTTTTGTGGGCACCTTTACTGCGCTTGACAAGGCCCAAAATTCGATGCGCAGAGTATTTCAGGGTCGGCAGTGGTAGGGGCCGCCTGTCCGGCCGTGCTAGTTTCCAGGCCCGCGGAACGAATAGAGGTGCCGGTGGACAACGTCCATCTTTCCAAGAACAACGTAATCCGTCTCCCTTCTTCGCCTCCAGAGGAAATCAGTGGCGTTCTCGCTCCTTCCGGGGCAACCCCAACCATCGCAGACCCTTGGGTAAGTCTTCCCCAGATTGGGGATTCTATGGTACCTTGTGTAGGGGGCAGACTCCGACTCTTTTTTCATGCTTGGAGTCTCATCACCTCAGACCCGTGGGTGCTGTCCACAATCAGGGGATTTCACATAGAGCTTACGGGGTCTCCCTACCTTATTCCCTCCCCCCCGCCTGTCCCCCTGTCACACCCAGATTGCGCTCTGGTGGACGCGGAGCTGTGCTCCCTCAGACAAAAGCGGGCAATAGAACGAGCGTCCCCTGCGTGGGGGACTGTTATCAGCAATATATTTCTCGTTCAGAAGAAGGGCGGGCAGATGAGGCCAGTCATCAATCTTCGCGCGCTGAATGCGGTAGTTCGCTACCGGCATTTCAAGATGGAGGGGATCCACCTTCTGCGGGACTTGCTAGTTCCTGGGGACTGGATGGTAAAGCTGGACCTGAAGGATGCTTACCTGACGGTCCCAGTGGCCACTCGTTCCAGGGACTTGCTCCAGTTCAGGTGGAATGGCGAGGTCTGGAGGTTCACCTGTCTGCCATTCGGACTGTCTTCAGCTCCTTGGTGCTTCACCAAGTTGCTGCGTCCAGTCGTGTCATGGTTAAGGACTCGGGGCGTCCGCCTCATCATTTACCTGGACGACATCCTCCTGATGCACGAGTCCAGGGTGGGATTACTGGAACATCTCCAGTGGACATCAGATTTGCTGTCGGATCTCGGATTCCTCCTCAACATAGAGAAGTCTTGCCTCATCCCGGCTCAGAGGATGGAATTCTTAGGATTCACGGTGGACTCTCTCTCGGAGTCCCTCAGTCTGCCGACGGCAAAGTTGCGGGCAATCCGCAAAGAATTGAGACATGCACTCCTCATACCTCATCTCTCATTGCGCCATCTGGCCCGCATCATCGGGCTTTTGGCCTCGTCCATTCAGGCGGTGTTTCCAGCCCCGTTACATTACCGGGCGCTTCAGCGACTGAAGATCGCCCATCTTCGGACCGGTGCTTCCTTTGCAGGCGAGGTGGTTCTGGACGCGGAGGCCCGAGAGGAGTTGAGTTGGTGGATTGCCAATCTGGAGGCGTGGAACGGCAAAGCGTTCTTCGGGTTCTTGCCGGAATTGACAATAGAATCAGATGCAAGCTCCCAGGGTTGGGGTGCCCATTGCAATGGCGTTTCCACGGGGGGCCCCTGGTCAGCGGAGGAGTCCCTCCTGCACATCAATGCGTTGGAGCTCCTTGCGGGATCTTTTGCGGTGAGGAGTTTCTCCAACGGGATCGCCAGCGCGTGCATCAAGTTACGGATGGACAATATATCGGCAGTCCAGTATGTCAACCGGTTGGGGGGTACCCGCTCGGCAACTTTGGCTCGCTTGGCCAAAGACTTTTGGTCCTTTTGCCTGTCCAGGGACATCATGGTGCAGGCGGAGTACTTGCCGGGGCTGAACAACGTTCAGGCGGATTGGAATTCGCGCTACCTGTCGGATGGCAGCGATTGGCAGTTGGATCCTCGGATCTTCTCAGCAATTTCGGAATTGTGGGGTCCGATGTCTATCGATCTGTTCGCATCTCGTCTGAACAGACAGCTCACCCGGTTTTACAGCTGGCGTCCGGATCCTGAGGCATTAGCAGTGGATGCGTTTCTTCAAGATTGGTCGGTATCCCGCCTGTACGCGTTTCCTCCATTCTCGATGATTCCGAGGACACTCTTGCAGGTGATTCGTCATCGGGCGGACCTGGTTCTGGTGGTCCCATTCTGGGGGTCTCAGGTATGGTTCCCCTCGTTGCTGAGGATTCTAGTGGAGGTTCCTGTTCTTCTCCTGTCCCGGTCGGATCTCCTCCGCAACCCTCTGGGTCTACAACACCCTCTTCTACTAGACGGATCCCTACGGCTGCTGGCATGCCGGATCTCCGGACACCTGGATCGTTCGAGGGAGTTTCGGCAGCAACTCGACAGCTATTGGACAGTGCATGGGCTCCCGGCACCAGGAAGTCGTACCGGGCAGCCTGGAGAACTTGGGCTAACTGGTGCGTGGAACGGGACTTGGATCCCGTTTCGGCACCTGTAGCCCACTTGCTAGAATTTCTCACCTCTCTATTTGCGGCGGGGAAGGCATATCGGACCATTAACCTTTTCAGGTCCGCTATTTCTTCTACCCACGCAGGCTTCGAGGGCGTCGCGGCTGGCCAACATCCTTCGGTGTCCCGCCTCTTAAGGGGGGCTCATTTGTCTCGTCCCCCGCGTCCTCGTTTTTCTACTACATGGGACGTCTCCCTGGTCCTTACCTTCTTGGCCTCTTGGTCCGGGAATTCTGACCTCACACTTAGGCAATTGTCAGCTAAATTGTTGACGTTATTTTGCCTTATCTCATGCAAGAGGGTATCGGATGTGAGGGCGCTTGATCATGATGCACGTTCCTTTACCCCGGAGGGCGTTACTTTTAACATCTCGCGTCGCACCAAGACTAGCATCCGTTTCGTATCCTATCCCAGTTTTCCTGCCTCTCCGGTCTTATGTTCCGTGGCGTGCCTGAAGGAATATGAGTCCAGGACGCTGACGCATCGGTCTCCGGCCAGCTCTCAGTTGTTCATTTCTATTCGTCATTCTTTTGGACCGGTCTCTAGCCCTACGTTAGCACGCTGGCTTAAATGGGTCATGTCATTAGCGGGTGTTGACACTTCTGTCTTCACGGCCCATTCTGCGCGTGGGGCCTCTGCCACCGCCTTGGCGGTTTCGGGGGCCAGATTGGAGGATGTTATGCGTCTGGCTGATTGGTCCAATGTTACCACGTTTAGGGAGTTCTATTTCCGTCCTCCACCTAATTTGTTTTCTTCAATCATAGACGGGCTTTGAACTTGCAATACGAAGCCTCCGTGTCTTGATGTAAAACTTAATGATTTTCCTATTTCATGACGTAAAGTCATAGTTTTATTAAAGACACGGAGGCGAGTATTGCCCGCCCTGTTCCCTCCCTTGGGGTTTTTTCTCGAGGTTTTTTGTTACAGGGGTCATGTATCATTACCTCTATGTATTATTAACCTTTTAAATTATTTTGTTTTAGGGGTTTATTGTCCTAGTGTTTGTTTCATTGCCATTGTTTGCATGTTATTTATTACAATTGTTATTGTGTTCTGTCATTTTACACCTGTTGAGTCAGTTGCGTAGATGGAGTCCGGACATTCTGTCCTGACATGTTTGTTTCACCTAGACCTATGGTCTGTTTTATTTTCCAGGATGAAGCTATTTCCGTTATCAGATGCCGTGTTACCGGTTGAGGTCTTCTACAGTTTAGCCAGGTTGGCTTGTTGATTGCGCTACATGGGCGTTGGACTTTCCGTTCCAGTTTAAAGTTCGGAGTTATCGTTGGGATGTTCGGGATGTCAGCATCAGTTTTCAAAGAAAGAGGAAGTTACAGAGGAAGAGCGGCCTATTATAGGGGCCAGTGGTGAGGGACCTTGGTTGCTATGGTTCCCTGTATGTACATTTTTTCTCTTTGCTGCTATTGGTGGTTCAGTAAAGAAGGAGAAAGCAATACTCGCCTCCGTGTCTTTAATAAAACTATGACTTTACGTCATGAAATAGGAAAATCATTTAGTTACATCCTGTATTATACTCCAGAGCTGCACTCACTATTCTGCTGGTGCAGTCACTGTGTACATACATCACTTATCCTGTACTGATCCTGAGTTACATCCTGTATTATACCCCAGAGCTGCACTCAGATTCTGCTGGTGCAGTCACTGTGTACATACATTACTTATCCTGTACTGATCCTGAGTTACATCCTGTATTATACTCCAGAGCTGCACTCACTATTCTGCTGGTGCAGTCACTGTGCACATACATTACTTATCCTGTACTGATCCTGAGTTACATCCTGTATTATACTGCAGAGCTGCACTCACTATTCTGCTGGTGCAGACAACTGTGCACATACATTACTTATCCTGTACTGATCCTGAGTTACATCCTGTATTATACTCCAGAGCTGCACTCACTATTCTGCTGGTGCAGTCACTGTGTACATACATTACTTATCCTGTACTGATCCTGAGTTACATCCTGTATTATACTCCAGAGCTGCACTCACTATTCTGCTGGTGCAGTCACTGTGTACATACATTACTTATCCTGTACTGATCCTGAGTTACATCCTGTATTATACTCCAGAGCTGCACTCACTATTCTGCTGGTGCAGTCACTGTGTACATACATTACTTATCCTGTACTGATCCTGAGTTACATCCTGTATTATACTCCAGAGCTGCACTCACTATTCTGCTGGTGCAGTCACTGTGTACATACATTACTTATCCTGTACTGATCCTGAGTTACATCCTGTATTATACTCCAGAGCTGCACTCACTATTCTGCTGGTGCAGTCACTGTGCACATACATTACTTATCCTGTACTGATCCTGAGTTACATCCTGTATTATACTCCAGAGCTGCACTCACTATTCTGCTGGTGCACTCTCTGTGTACATACATTACTTATCCTGTACTGATCCAGAGTTACATCCTGTATTATACTCCAGAGCTGCACTCACTATTCTGCTGGTGCAGTCACTGTGTACATACATTACTTATCCTGTACTGATCCTGAGTTACATCCTGTATTATACTCCAGAGCTGCACTCACTATTCTGCTGGTGCATTCACTGTGTACATACATTACTTATCCTGTACTGATCCTGAGTTACATCCTGTATTATACCCCAGAGCTGCACTCACTATTCTGCTGGTGCAGTCACTGTGTACATACATTACTTATCCTGTACTGATCCTGAGTTACATCCTGTATTATACTCCAGAGCTGCACTCACTATTCTGCTGGTGCACTCTCTGTGTACATACATTACTTATCCTGTACTGATCCTGAGTTTTACATCAAGACACGGAGGCTCCTATTGCTTTCCCTTTCTTTACTGTCCACCAATAGCAGCAAAGAATATATTTGACAAAATTATTTAAGAATAAGTAACCATAGTAACCAGGTCCCTCCCCAGACAGCCCCTATAACAGGCTGCTCCTCCTCTGGACCTTCCCCTTTCTTTGCTGCTGCCACCAGATAAGTACTCCTCTGTATGATACCTCTCTAGGTGTCTCTGATTCTCTAGTGTGCATTGTTTGCTCCACTCTGTAGCCTCTGCATTAGACCTCTTTGGGGCCTCTGATTCTTATTCTGCATTATTGTTGGTCCTTTTCCTGGTTTCCGTTTGTTACCACCCTATAGCCCCCCACTACCCCTGTCGCCCGTTCCCCGCCCTCTTATCTGCTTTTTCTGGTTGTCCTTTATCCCCCGTCTCTCTGCGCTGGTTCTCCTTTTATTTTCCCGGTCGGCCGCGAGATCTCGGTGGCCATCTTTTTCCTCCCATCCGGCCGCCGCTCGCAAGATCTCGGCGGCCATCTTTCTCCTCTCATCCGGTCTTTGCTCGCGAGATCTCGGCGGCCATCTTGCGCGCCTATTCTGGCGCCATTACCCGAGATCTCACGGGATTTCGGCGGCCGTCTTAGCGCCGCCTTCTCGCGAGATTTCGGCGGCCGTTTTCCGGCGGCTTTCACTCGGTGAGCTCGATATCCCCTCTGCTGCTGCTGCACCGTCTAGGGTGATTAACCCTATATAGGTTTTCCTCTTCCCTCCATTTGTTTCCCTGGGTTGTTTATTAGACCTCCGGCCCCTATATTTGATACTTTGGCCCTGTTTTTGGTTTCCCCTTGGGCTGTCTATTAGTAGTTATGCCTCGCTCTGACCCCCCTCCCAATACAAATAGCCCCCCCTCATCCCCTGAGGGCACCCTGCACACTGGGAGTGATGACCAGGCGCTGGCGCTCCAGCGCTCTGTCTCTTGTGCCATCATGGCTGCCATGGGCTCTATGTCTACCATCCTATCCCAGAGCATTTCTCAGGCCTTGTCTGCTCACCCTCCTAGAGAGAATTTACATACCGCCCCCATTATTATTGCTCCGCAGCCTACCAATCTAGATCCTCCTGTATTACAGGAAACAATGACTGGTGCGCATAATGCCACCCCTGAAAACGTGCTGAGTTCGCGCAAGAGAGCCTTACCACGCAGGGCAGAACGGGCGCGGCTATAGAAATGCGCTAGAGCGCAACATGACAGTGAGTCTGGCTCCGAAAGGGGCTCAGACGAGGAGGCTTTTGCGGATGCACATCATGATTCGGAGGAGGAGGAAACCCCTTACCAACATTCGGCCCCGGCCTGCCCCACTCCTTCCACTTCGCTGGTCAAAGACGATGCTTCTTCCTCCGTCACTAATGTAGCCACCCCCCTACAGGGGAGCCTATGTTTGACCCAGATGCACTCCATCACCCAAGATCGGCAGAGTGGCTTCCGGCCGATCATGTGGGTAAATACCTTGAACACTGGGTACGTCGCCCCCATAGTAAGGAGGCACGTAGTAAGCTCAGGGCGGAATGCCCTAGACCTTTGGTCCCCAATAGAGTGTGCGAGACTCCGGTCGTTGACCCCAAAGTCACGCAGTTCCTCTCCAAATCCGGCTGGAACGTAAAGGGTTGGATTCCGCTCTACGCAGTTGCCAGGTCAAACTGCTTGATATCTTTGGTCCCCTGGCCAAATTGCTTGAAATGGCAGAAGTTGCCAGAGCAGAAGGCTTTCCGGTAGATCCGGAAGAACTTAGGGGCTGGGTCCAGAGAGCGATTTGTATCGCAGGTAGTACCAATACCTCCCTTGCAATTGAACGGCGTAAAGCCATTTTGTTTAAAATTGACCCTAAACTGGCCAACCTGGCCCTAACTGAGGCAGGCAAGGACGCCCAAGGCCTCTTGTTCAGAGACTCGTTCATCAAAGACCTGAGTCGTTTTGTGAGGGCGTTTACGGCCCTCAATAAGGAACAGTCCTCTATGAGGAAAGTTTTTCAGCGACGGGTCTCCACTAGGGCCAGCAGGGGCCGCCTGTCCGGCCGTTCCGGCTTCCACACCCGTAGCGCGGGCAGAGGCTCCTTCAACCAAAGACCTCCATTCCAGGAGCAGAGGAACCCATCACCCTTCTTCCCAGCCAGAGGTGGCCAGTGGCGCTCCAGGTTGTTCAGAGGAAATCCCAACTCCAGGAGACCCTACGGTAAGTCCTCCCCTAGACGGTGGTTTTTCGGAACATTACATCGGGGACAAACTCCGTCATTTTTTCCATGCTTGGTCAGCCATCACATCAGACCCCTGGGTCTTGGCCACGGCGAAAGGGTTCTACATCGAGCTGGTAGACTCCCCAGACCTAGTTCCCCCTCCACCGGCTATTCTACTGTGGCGACCCCACGGTGCACTCGTAGACGAGGAACTGATGTCTCTATTTTGCAAGCGAGCGATCGAGAGGGCTCCCCCTCTCCCCGAGGGAGTCCTCAGCAATATTTTCTTAGTGCAGAAGAAAGGTGGTCAGATGCGCCCGGTCATAAATCTTCAGGCTCTGAATTCAGTAGTTTGTTATCGCCACTTCAAGATGAAGGGGATTCACCTGCTCTGGGATCTTCTTCCTGGGGACTGGATGGTGAAACTGGACCTCAAAGACGCTTACTTGACGGTTCCAGTTTCAGCGCCATCCAGGGATCTCCTGCGCTTCCGCTGGAGAGGGGAAGTCTGGCGTTTCACCTGCCTTCCCTTCGGCTTGTCGTCGGCTCCTTGGTGTTTTACCAAACTGATGCGTCCCTCCATGTCATGGCTACGCAGTCGGGGAGTGCGGCTGATTGTATATCTGGACGATATCCTCCACATGCATCAGTCCAGAACGGCCCTGCTGGAACACCTTCATTGGACTTCAGATCTCCTCTCACGCCTCGGCTTCCTCCTCAATCTGGAGAAGTCATGCCTGAGCCCGTCACAACGAATAGAGTTTTTGGGATTCACCGTGGACTCGATTGCAGAGTCACTCAGCCTCCCGACGATGAAGCTACACTCTATACGCAAGGAACTCCGACATGCTCTGTTGGCTCCCCACCTGTCGCTGCGCCAGCTAGCCCGTATCATCTCTCTATTCAAGCCGTTTTCCCGGCACCATCTCTTCAGTTGCTGGCTTGCCGGATCTCAGGACGCCCGGAGAAGTCGAAGGCATTTCGGACGCAACTAGACGCTTCCTGGACAATGCATGGGCTTCCGGCACCAGAAAATCTTATAGGGCAGCCTGGAGAACTTGGTCTGTCTGGCGCCGGGAACGGCACCTGGATCCCGTTTCGGCACTTGTGAGACACCTGTTACAGTTCCTCACTTCCTTATTTGAGGCAGGTAAGGTGTATCGGACGATTAACATCTTTAGATCTGCCATTTCTTCCACGCATCAGGGTTTTGATGGTACCCCTGCCGGGCAGCATCCTTCGGTTTGTCGTTTATTGCGTGGGTCTCGACTGGTTCGTCCTCCCCGTCCTCGTTTTACTACAACTTGGGATGTTTCTTCCGTATTGTCGTTCTTTTCTTCATGGCCCAATAATCCGGACCTCTCTTTGCGGCAGTTGTCGGCCAAGTTGGTGACTCTCTTTTGTCTTATTTCGTGCAAACGGGTCTCTGACGTCCGGGCTCTTGATCATGATGCCAGATCCTTTACTCCTGAAGGCGTCACCTTCAACATTTCCAGACGCACTAAGACCAATATCAGATCGGAATCATATGCCAGTTTCCCGTCTGTGCCGGCTCTTTGTCCGGTTGCCTGTTTACGGGAGTACGAATCAGCTTTTTCTTTCCATTCGCCATCCTTTCGGCCCAGTTTCCAGCCCTACTTTAGCTTGTTGGATGAAGTGGGTTATCTCCCTGGCGGGAGTGGATACTTCCTCTCACCGAATGCGCGGTGAAAATGGTGCAGCTGCTACTTTGGCAATTTCTGGGGCTCATTTGGAGGACATCTTACGCCTAGCTGATTGGTCTAGGGTAACGACATTCAGGGAATTTTATTTTCGTCTTCTTCCGAATGTTTTTTCTACCATAATTGAACAGCTTTGAACTTGCAATAGGAGCATCCGTGTCTTGATGTTAGGCTCCATTCACACGTCCGCAAAATGGGTCCGCATCCTTTCCGCAATTTTGCGGAAAGGGTGCGGACCCATTCATTCTCTATGGGGACGGAATGTGCTGTCCGCATCCACATTTGCGGATCCGCACTTCCGCATCTGTGCTTCCGTTTCCGCCAAAAAATAGAACATGTCCTATTCTTGTCCGCAATTGCGGACAAGAACAGGCATATTCTATTATGTCGGCAATGTGCGGTTCGCAAAATGCGGAACGCACATTGCCGTTTTCCGTGTTTTGCGGATCCGTGACTCCGTGTATCCGCAAAACACATTGCGGATGTGTGAATGGAGCCTAAAACTGCATGATTTTCCTAGTCTATGACATAAAGTCATGGTTTTATTAAAGACACGGAGGCGAGTATTGCCCACCCTTTCCCTCCCTTGTTTATTATAATGTACGGTTATATTTGTATTTTTTATTTATTGGTGTTATTTATTCTTCATGCATCTAGATGATTTTGATTGCCCAGAGCTGTACTCACTATTCTGCTGGTGCAGTCACTGTGTACATACATTACTTATCCTGTACTGATCCTGAGTTACATCCTGTATTATACTCCAGAGCTGCACTCACTATTCTGTTGATGCAGTCACTGTGTGCATACATTACTTATCCTGTACTTATCCTGAGTTACATCCTGTATTATACTCCAGAGCTGCACTCACTATTCTGCTGGTGCAGTCACTGTGTATATACATTACTTATCCTGTACTGATCCTGAGTTACATCCTGTATTATACTCCAGAGCTGCACTCACTTTTCTGCTGGTGCAGTCACTGTGTACATACATTACTTATCCTGTACTGATCCTGAGTTACATCCTGTATTATACTCCAGAGCTGCACTCACTATTCTGCTGATGGAGTCACTGTGTACATACATTACTTATCCTGAGTTACATCCTGTATTATACTCCAGAGCTGCACTCACTATTCTGCTGGTGCAGTCACTGTGTACATACATTACTTATCCTGTACTGATCCTGAGTTACATCCTGTATTATACTCCAGAGCTGCACTCACTATTCTGCTGGTGCAGTCACTGTGTATATACATTACTTATCCTGTACTGATCCTGAGTTACATCCTGTATTATACTCCAGAGCTGCACTCACTTTTCTGCTGGTGCAGTCACTGTGTACATACATTACTTATCCTGTACTGATCCTGAGTTACATCCTGTATTATACTCCAGAGCTGCACTCACTATTCTGCTGGTGCAGTCACTGTGTACATACAATACTGATCCTGAGTTACATCCTGTATTATACTCCAGAGCTGCACTCACTATTCTGCTGGTTGTTACTTGGGTAACACGCCCTCTAGTGGCAGACATTGTTAGTCACCTAACTTTCCCAACAACAATAAGCAGGACAGAATTTTCGGAATAACTGCAGTGACCACATCCGGCTGTGGGAGACGTAATATTCCTGAAGGGTTACTCCAGAGGACGTCCACATGTTCCAGGCTTCTGCCCTGTATCTCTGGAAGGACGATGTACCAGATCTGAAGGAGTCATGGAGCCTGCCTATGACCCAACCCTCCCACCAGAGGTAAGTAGCCATCTCAGCTTTGCTATGTCTCATCCAGGTTGTCACCTCCTCGCAGAGCACTGTTACAATTGTGATGGCTCTAGCATTGCTTACATAGGACTGCTGGATATGGGGAGGGGGCGACAACAGTCACCGAACGTGCAGTGAGGAATCGGAAGTCATCAGACCCTCCATTTTATTATTAAGATTAAACAAAACATAAAGCAAAACATAAAAAACACAGTCTGATGACGCAGCACCCCCCGCAGGCGGTCACTGCAGGTTGTGGATCATCTCCTCCTTGGCGATCAGGTGCGTCGTCTTGTTGACCAGCGCCATCAGCGAGTTCAGCTTCTGGGACCAGTCGTTCAGGAGGTCGTTGGGGTCCTTCGGCCGTTGGAAGTTGATGATCCCGGCCAGCCGGTCCACCTTGGCGTAGATCGTCTTATTGACGACTAAAGTGGAGAGGAACTCCTCAGACTCCTGCCAAAAAACTAGGTCGATCAGCGGCGCCAGAGACATGAGGCACCACCCTGCAACCAGCAACGCTCATCACTTACGTCTACGGAGAGATCTAGCAGCTGCGCCATTCTCTTCATCGTGATCCGCGTGTAATACTTCGCCATTATTCTGATATTCTGTGAACGTACAAAAACTCAGTGAGCGGCCGCAGTGAATGACCCCCACCCCTCCCCAGACAAAGGGAGCCTCATCACCACCGCCCCGACCTCAGGTCTGCAGTAGGGGGCGCAGTGATATATAACAGGAGCCTCATCACCACCGCCCCGACCTCAGGTCTGCAGTAGGGGGCGCAGTGATATATAACAGGAGCCTCATCACCACTGCCCTGACCTCAGGTCTGCAGTAGGAGGCGCAGTGATATATAACAGGAGCCTCATCACCACCGCCCTGACCTCAGGTCTGCAGTAGGGGGCGCAGTGATATATAACAGGAGCCTCATCACCACCGCCCCGACCTCAGGTCTGCAGTAGGGGGCGCAGTGATATATAACAGGAGCCTCATCACCACCGCCCCGACCTCAGGTCTGCAGTAGGGGGCGCAGTGATATATAACAGGAGCCTCATCACCACCGCCCCGACCTCAGGTCTGCAGTAGGGGGCGCAGTGATATATAACAGGAGCCTCATCACCACCGCCCCGACCTCAGGTCTGCAGTAGGGGGCGCAGTGATATATAACAGGAGCCTCATCACCACCGCCCCGACCTCAGGTCTGCAGTAGGGGGAGCAGTAATATATAACAGGAGCCTCATCACAACTGCCCTGACCTCAGGTCTGCAGTAGGAGGCGCAGTGATATATAACAGGAGCCTCATCACCACCGCCCTAACCTCAGGTCTGCAGTAGGGGGCGCAGTAATATATAACAGGAGCCTCATCACCACCGCCCTGATCTCAGGTCTGCAGTAGGGGGCGCAGTGATATATAACAGGAGCCTCATCACCACCGCCCCGACCTCAGGTCTGCAGTAGGGGGCGCAGTGATATATAACAGGAGCCTCATCACCACCGCCCCGACCTCAGGTCTGCAGTAGGGGGCGCAGTGATATATAACAGGAGCCTCATCACCACCGCCCCGACCTCAGGTCTGCAGTAGGGGGCGCAGTGATATATAACAGGAGCCTCTTCACCACCGCCCCGACCTCAGGTCTGCAGTAGGGGGCGCAGTGATATATAACAGGAGCCTCATCACCACCGCCCCGACCTCAGGTCTGCAGTAGGGGGCGCAGTAATATATAACAGGAGCCTCATCACCACCGCCCTGATCTCAGGTCTGCAGTAGGGGGCGCAGTAATATATAACAGGAGCCTCATCACCACCGCCCCGACCTCAGGTCTGCAGTAGGGGGCGCAGTAATATATAACAGGAGCCTCATCACCACCGCCCCGACCTCAGGTCTGCAGTAGGGGGCGCAGTAATATATAACAGGAGCCTCATCACCACTGCCCTGACCTCAGGTCTGCAGTAGGGGGCGCAGTAATATATAACAGGAGCCTCATCACCACCGCCCCGACCTCAGGTCTGCAGTAGGGGGCGCAGTGATATATAACAGGAGCCTCATCACCACCGCCCTAACCTCAGGTCTGCAGTAGGGGGCGCAGTAATATATAACAGGAGCCTCATCACCACCGCCCCGACCTCAGGTCTGCAGTAGGGGGCGCAGTGATATATAACAGGAGCCTCATCACCACCGCCCCGACCTCAGGTCTGCAGTAGGGGGCACAGTGATATATAACAGGAGCCTCATCACCACCGCCCCGACCTCAGGTCTGCAGTAGGGGGCGCAGTGATATATAACAGGAGCCTCATCACCACTGCCCTGACCTCAGGTCTGCAGTAGGGGGCGCTCTCACTACACGTACATGCTCCACTACTCGGTTCTTCAAGTCCTTCCAGTGCTTCTCCCCCTGCTCCGTGCAACTGAAGACGTCTGTGGCTTCACTGTCCAAGGAGCCTTCCCTCAGCTCCTTCCCGTACTGCTCCACCAGCACGCTCCACCGCATCAGCTCCATCGTGGTGAAAAGCTTCAGCAGATCCCTGCAGGAAACAGCTCAAGTTACATAGGACTGCAGGTGACATCTACTACATCATCTGTACTCAGAGAGTTATCAAAGTGTTATCTGTGGTGTTACATAGGACTGCAGGTGACATCTACTACATCATCTGTACTCAGAATTATCACTGTGTTATCTGTGGTGTTACATAGGACTGCAGGTGACATCTACTACATTATCTGTGCTCACAGAGCTATCACTGTGTTATCTGTGATGTTATATAGGACTATAGAAAACATCTACTACATTATCTGTGCTCACAGAGATATCACTGTGTAATCTGTGGTGTTACATAGGACTGCCGTTTTTACTTGTACTTGGGGATGTCTTCCAGCTTCTTGTCGGCACTTATCCTGTGCACCAGGTCGGACTGCTCGTTGTCGTAGGGGGACAGGATGACGTAGAGGACGACGCTCTTCAGAGCCTGCAGGAAAAGGTCGCTATGATCAGGTGACTGATGAAGATTTGTGTTCCGCGGGGGCGGAGCTCAGCACTCACCTGCTGCCACTTCTCACTCTCCGCCTGAATGCACGGCGTGTCGTAAATGGCGCGGTAGTGCTTACATATGGAGAGGTAGGAGCCTTCATGCTGGTCCACCTGGATCATCAGGTTGTAGTACTTCAGCTTCAGTTGCTGCAGAAGCAAAGAGAGAATAAACATGGCAGCTGCGCTCATAACCGGCAGAAACCCAGAGACGGGGAACACAATCTGCTCTCTGCATGAGGTAAGAGCAACAGACCAAGAGACGAAGTGCAACAACCAGCCCACATCACAGCCTGTATTACACTAAGCAGAAACTGAACAAGCAGGGAATTCTGGGAGATTGCTGCTCTGGAGTATAATACAGGATGTAACTCAGGATCAGTACAGGATAAGTAATGTATGTACACAGTGACTGCACCAGCAGAATAGGGAGTGCAGCTCTGAAGTATAATACAGGATATAACTCAGGATCAGTACAGGATAAGTAATGTATGTACACAGTGACTGCACCAGCAGAATAGGGAGTGCAGCTCTGAAGTATAATACCGGATATAACTCAGGATCAGTACAGGATAAGTAATGTATGTACACAGTGACTGCACCAGCAGAATAGGGAGTGCAGCTCTGAAGTATAATACCGGATGTAGCTCAGGATCAGTACGGGATAAATAATGTATGTACACAGTGACTGTACCAGCAGAATAGTGAGTGCAGCTCTGGAGTATAATACAGGATGTAACTCAGGATCAGTACAGGATAAGTAATGTATGTACACAGTGACTGCACCAGCAGAATAGTGAGTGCAGCTCTGGAGTATAATACTGGATGTAGCTCAGGACCAGTGTTTAGCGGGTCTGGGGGGCTCAGTGTTCAGTTATTTGTCTTGGTGTCTTTACCTCACTGTTTTCATCCTGGAAAAACTTGGTGTTGATCTTCTTGCTGATGATCTGGGTGCGGATGTAATCCTTGACCGCCAGGCACAGCCGCATCTGCTCCAGGATGAACTCCACCTTCTCCTTCTTCTCCATGGATCCATAGGTCTCCACCTATAACCGCACAGAGGACATTATTGGGGCAGAGCCTGCCTCACACAGAGGTTCTCTCATGGCTGGGAGATGCTGGAAATATTAGATCTCAGCGCCGCCCTACGTGACCGGCCAGAGAGAAGCGTCTATCAGCCACACAGGTACCGCTTATCATCGGGATCAAGTTAGATTAAGGGTCCATTCACATGTCCACATAACGGGTCCGCGTCCATTCCACAATTTTGCGGAATGGGTACGGACCCATACATTTAAACAGAGCAGCAAAAGATGCGGATAGCACGCGGCGAGCTGTCCGCATCTGCACTTCTGTTCCGCGGCTCCGCAAAAAAATAGAGCACGGCCTATTCTTGTCCGCAGGCATTTCTATCATAGTGCCGGCCATGTGCGGTCCGCAGAACAGTTGCGGAACGTGTGAATGGACCCTAAATCCAACCATTAAACTCTTGTCCCCTCTGACATGAGACATGGAGGAGACGTGGCCTGATGTAAGTGGAGGGCCCCTTTAATTCCAAGGATCAGCTCCCTACCTGAAGCTCCTGCAGGATGGACGCCGCCTCCGTCACATCCCCGCTCTGCTCCTTGATTCCAGCCAAGGTGTTGGTGAGACGAGCCCGCTCAATCTCCACGTAAATCTGAAAATATAACGTACAATCAGCGCATGCAGTCCTGGGTAAATACAGAAACCGTCCTGCTTGCTGTCAGTGAACAGAAACATTCACATGGGAGCCAAGCACAGCACAAACCTCTCTACAGCTCGGGACCCCAGGCTGACAGATACTTATCACAGCTGCAAGGCTTTTTACAATGTATTTGGCTCCAATACAGAGCCACATGCTGGGCTGTAATGGAGCCGAGCTGCAGTGTACAGCACGGAGGGCAAAACTAGCAAGAACACATCACCCAAAAGCCTATACAGTCACATTTAGGGGTAGTTCTGGGGAGGAATGGACTGTGTGAACGAGCCCCACCTTTCCCTCGGTCACGGTCCGCAGCGTGTCGATTAACTTCAGCTTGATGGGAAGGTCTGTGATCTCCTCCACGTATTTACAGCACTGCTGCACCATCTTGGCCACGGCCTGGGAGAGAAGAAAAAAACAAAAAACAAGATGTCAGACACAGAGGGAGCCCCCCACATGACAGAACGTCACCTCTGACCCCTCCAACAAAAGGCAGGGTCTCCCCAAACGTATCACACTGGTCAAATGACAGAACGTCACCTCTGACCCCTCCAACAAGAGGCAGGGACTCCCCAAACGTATCACACTGATCACATGACAGAACGTCACCTCTGACCCCTCCAACAAGAGGCAGGGTCTCCCCAAACGTATCACACTGATCACATGACAGAACGTCACCTCTGACCCCTCCAACAAGAGGCAGGGTCTCCCCAAACGTATCACACTGGTCACATGACAGAACGTCACCTCTGACCCCTCCAAGAGGCAGGGACTCCCCAAACGTATCACACTGGTCACATGACAGAACGTCACCTCTGACCCCTCCAAGAGGCAGGGACTCCCCAAACGTATCACACTGGTCACATGACAGAACGTCACCTCTGACCCCTCCAAGAGGCAGGGACTCCCCAAACGTATCACACTGGTCACATGACAGAACGTCACCTCTGACCCCTCCAAGAGGCAGGGACTCCCCAAACGTATCACACTGGTCACATGACAGAACGTCACCTCTGACCCCTCCAACAAGAGGCAGGGAGGGGTAGGAGGGGAGGGGCTGTGGCCACTGCGCCACCAATGAGAACAGAGAGGAGTAGGAGGGGAGGGGCTGTGGCCACTGCGCCACCAATGAGAACAGAGAGGAGTAGGAGGGGAGGGGCTGTGGCCACTGCGCCACCAATGAGAACAGAGAGGAGTAGGAGGGGAGGGGCTGTGGCCACTGTGCCACCAATGAGAACAGAGAGGAGTAGGAGGGGAGGGGCTGTGGCCACTGCGCCACCAATGAGAACAGAGAGGAGTAGGAGGGGAGGGGCTGTGGCCACTGCGCCACCAATGAGAACAGAGAGGAGTAGGAGGGGAGGGGCTGTGGCCACTGCGCCACCAATGAGAACAGAGAGGAGTAGGAGGGGAGGGGCTGTGGCCACTGCGCCACCAATGAATATAGTTAATGCCCGAATACAAACGTAGCCTGCGTGTGCTGCCATATCCCATACCCAGCCTCTATGACTGCACGCTGTAATCCACCGCAATTAACCCCGCAGGTCCTGGCTGCCATAGTCGGCTCCCTGCTGCTGTGTGTACTAGGCCCAGGGCAGCAGGGACAGTGTGAGGTCCTATTCACCACAACAGCGCTCTATCAGGGGGAATGTGACACGGGTTCTAGCCCCTAAGGAGGCTAATAGTTATTAAATAAAAAGTAAAAAATCAAAATCAAAAATTTGACCCCCCGAATTAGAGAATATATCACGATATATATCGCACATGCTTAAAATTAGATCGCAATATAGATTTTAGGCCATATCGCCCACCCCTAGTCAGAGGTCATGTCAGCTCCCGACACCCCAAGGAGACTGGACGATTAATGTAATGCAGCGTCACTGAAAAATCTGCAGCTTTCAAATAGACTTTGCATTCGTAACCATAGCTCTGCTGACCATCAGTGAATGGAAACATTCTTCTTAAACTGAAATAAAACACACGTCTAACAAGCCGAAAGAAGGAGCAGCGGCGCTCCGTGGAGCCTGGCAGCCCCTGACACAGTGATGCGGATGTGCACCTCCAGCGGGGGTCCCGGGATAGGCCTCCACCAAACACAAACACACAGGTGGTAGGGAGGACGGCCGTCTTAAAGGGCCCCCACCTGTTTGAGCTGGCTCCTCCTCTTGGACAGCAGCATGACGTTCTCGTTCAGCAGGTCCCACTCTTTCGCTTCATAGCACATCTTCACGACGGCGACCAGGATGCGAGCTGTGGACAACATGTCAGACGCCTGCGAGACACAGTGAAAGCTGGTTATACACGGGGGAGGGGTCACTGATCACACATCCTCATGGAGATGGGGAACTACAAAGACCAGAATGCAACAAGCAGCTCATAGGGAGTGTATAAGGGACATAATGATGCAAAGAGCCGCAGTTCCCCCATGACAGCGCCAGCACTGCTTATAGAGGAGGACGGACCCTCCCTGATATCTATGTCCAGGACCACCACTCGGGGCAGATGTACGCAAGGAAGGGGGCTCCTCCCCTCGGGGCAGATGTACGCAAGGAAGGGGGCTCCTCCCCTCGGGGCAGATGTACGCAAGGAAGGGGGCTCCTCCCCTCGGGGCAGATGTACGCAAGGAAGGGGGCTCCTCCCCTCGGGGCAGATGTACGCAAGGAAGGGGGCTCCTCCCCTCGGGGCAGATGTACGCAAGGAAGGGGGCTCCTCCCCTCGGGGCAGATGTACGCAAGGAAGGGGGCTCCTCCCCTCGGGGCAGATGTACGCAAGGAAGGGGGCTCCTCCCCTCGGGGCAGATGTACGCAAGGAAGGGGGCTCCTCCACTCGGGGCAGATGTACGCAAGGAAGGGGGCTCCTCCCCTCGGGGCAGATGTACTCAAGGAAGGGGGCTCCTCCCCTCGGGGCAGATGTACATCGTATCGGGGGCCTCACTGTACGCACCGTCCGGGTCTGTTTCTCCAGGGACAGCAACGTCTCTATTACTTCCTGGAGTTTTCCCTCCTGAAAAAATAAAAGAAAAATCATCAAATTACACGACACCGCGAGTAGAGCGGGACAACAACCAGCACACGGGCCCGACCCGTCCCTGCTCCCACAGCTGAGGGCCCCGTCCCGTCCCTGCTCCCACAGCTGAGGGCCCCGTCCCGTCCCTGCTCCCACAGCTGAGGGCCCCGTCCCGTCCCTGCTCCCACAGCTGAGGGCCCCGTCCCGACCCTGCTTTCCCAGCTGAGGGCCCCGTCCCGACCCTGCTTTCCCAGCTGAGGGCCCCGTCCCGACCCTGCTTTCCCAGCTGAGGGCCCCGTCCCGACCCTGCTTTCCCAGCTGAGGGCCCCGTCCCGACCCTGCTTTCCCAGCTGAGGGCCCCGTCCCGACCCTGCTTTCCCAGCTGAGGGCCCCGTCCCGACCCTGCTTTCCCAGCTGAGGGCCCCGTCCCGACCCTGCTTTCCCAGCTGAGGGCCCCGTCCCGACCCTGCTTTCCCAGCTGAGGGCCCCGTCCCGACCCTGCTTTCCCAGCTGAGGGCCCCGTCCCGACCCTGCTTTCCCAGCTGAGGGCCCCGTCCCAACCCTGCTTTCCCAGCTGAGGGCCCCGTCCCAACCCTGCTTTCCCAGCTGAGGGCCCCGTCCCAACCCTGCTTTCCCAGCTGAGGGCCCCGTCCCAACCCTGCTTTCCCAGCTGAGGGCCCCGTCCCAACCCTGCTTTCCCAGCTGAGGGCCCCGTCCCAACCCTGCTTTCCCAGCTGAGGGCCCCGTCCCAACCCTGCTTTCCCAGCTGAGGGCCCCGTCCCAACCCTGCTTTCCCAGCTGAGGGCCCCGTCCCAACCCTGCTTTCCCAGCTGAGGGCCCCGTCCCAACCCTGCTTTCCCAGCTGAGGGCCCCGTCCCAACCCTGCTTTCCCAGCTGAGGGCCCCGTCCCAACCCTGCTTTCCCAGCTGAGGGCCCCGTCCCAACCCTGCTTTCCCAGCTGAGGGCCCCGTCCCAACCCTGCTTTCCCAGCTGAGGGCCCCGTCCCAACCCTGCTTTCCCAGCTGAGGGCCCCGTCCCAACCCTGCTTTCCCAGCTGAGGGCCCCGTCCCAACCCTGCTTTCCCAGCTGAGGGCCCCGTCCCAACCCTGCTTTCCCAGCTGAGGGCCCCGTCCCAACCCTGCTTTCCCAGCTGAGGGCCCCGTCCCAACCCTGCTTTCCCAGCTGAGGGCCCCGTCCCAACCCTGCTTTCCCAGCTGAGGGCCCCGTCCCAACCCTGCTTTCCCAGCTGAGGGCCCCGTCCCAACCCTGCTTTCCCAGCTGAGGGCCCCGTCCCGACCCTGCTTTCCCAGCTGAGGGCCCCGTCCCGACCCTGCTTTCCCAGCTGAGGGCCCCGTCCCGACCCTGCTTTCCCAGCTGAGGGCCCCGTCCCGACCCTGCTTTCCCAGCTGAGGGCCCCGTCCCGACCCTGCTTTCCCAGCTGAGGGCCCCGTCCCGACCCTGCTTTCCCAGCTGAGGGCCCCGTCCCGACCCTGCTTTCCCAGCTGAGGGCCCCGTCCCGACCCTGCTTTCCCAGCTGAGGGCCCCGTCCCGACCCTGCTTTCCCAGCTGAGGGCCCCGTCCCAACCCTGCTTTCCCAGCTGAGGGCCCCGTCCCAACCCTGCTTTCCCAGCTGAGGGCCCCGTCCCAACCCTGCTTTCCCAGCTGAGGGCCCCGTCCCAACCCTGCTTTCCCAGCTGAGGGCCCCGTCCCAACCCTGCTTTCCCAGCTGAGGGCCCCGTCCCAACCCTGCTTTCCCAGCTGAGGGCCCCGTCCCAACCCTGCTTTCCCAGCTGAGGGCCCCGTCCCAACCCTGCTTTCCCAGCTGAGGGCCCCGTCCCAACCCTGCTTTCCCAGCTGAGGGCCCCGTCCCAACCCTGCTTTCCCAGCTGAGGGCCCCGTCCCAACCCTGCTTTCCCAGCTGAGGGCCCCGTCCCAACCCTGCTTTCCCAGCTGAGGGCCCCGTCCCAACCCTGCTTTCCCAGCTGAGGGCCCCGTCCCAACCCTGCTTTCCCAGCTGAGGGCCCCGTCCCAACCCTGCTTTCCCAGCTGAGGGCCCCGTCCCAACCCTGCTTTCCCAGCTGAGGGCCCCGTCCCAACCCTGCTTTCCCAGCTGAGGGCCCCGTCCCAACCCTGCTTTCCCAGCTGAGGGCCCCGTCCCAACCCTGCTTTCCCAGCTGAGGGCCCCGTCCCAACCCTGCTTTCCCAGCTGAGGGCCCCGTCCCAACCCTGCTTTCCCAGCTGAGGGCCCCGTCCCAACCCTGCTTTCCCAGCTGAGGGCCCCGTCCCAACCCTGCTTTCCCAGCTGAGGGCCCCGTCCCAACCCTGCTTTCCCAGCTGAGGGCCCCGTCCCAACCCTGCTCTCCCAGCTGAGGGCCCCGTCCCAACCCTGCTTTCCCAGCTGAGGGCCCCGTCCCAACCCTGCTTTCCCAGCTGAGGGCCCCGTCCCAACCCTGCTTTCCCAGCTGAGGGCCCCGTCCCAACCCTGCTTTCACAGCTGAGGGCCCCGTCCCAACCCTGCTTTCACAGCTGAGGGCCCCGTCCCAACCCTGCTTTCACAGCTGAGGGCCCCGTCCACCTGTTGTCCCCCTTGAATATCCCCCATGCTCTAAACTATACTTTTCTCTCCTGACTTCAGGCCCCAGACTCCATGCTTGTGGCCCCTTCCCTTCCAGTCTATTATATGATTACTACAGACACTTCCTGGAGCTCTGGGGACCTCATCTAACACCTAAGCCCCAGGAGCCTGCACTGCACAGCAGCCTCAGGCCTCCACATCCCCGGGCTGGCGTGACTCAGGACCCCTCTCCTCTCACCGCTGCAAGCTTCTCGCACTCCGGCAGCCGCTGGTCCACGGTGGCACTGTAGTCCACCTCCATCTTGACGATGCGGTCATCTGAGCGCTCCGTCTCCTCAGACATGGTGATTCCGGGACAGATGCCGAGCCGTAGACTGACAGCACCGAGGAGAATGGAGCAGGCACCGCCAAGGACACCTACATCTATCAGGACCCCGATGACAATGGAGAATGACGGAGGGCAGGCGAATATTGAAGGCAGCTCAATGACGCCATGACGCAACGTGCAAGGACCCTTTTCAGCTCTTTTCATTCAGCTTTATTAGTACGTGTAGAAAAAGACAAAGAGACATTTTTAGCTGAAAAGATGGTTTCTCTTATTCCTTCTGTAGGTCATCCACAGCAGGTAACAGAATCCAGGCTGTTGGTCTCTGTTATCAGCCGCTCCAGGCGGGTGAAGGCCTAGTAGATTGATATGCTCTTCCTTATCTCATCCAACCAAAATGTAAAATACCCGCCCCCACGGAGACTGCGGTAGTGTGCGGTTCCCGTCTGCCCTGGGAGGTGAAGTACGGCCCCCTGGGTGCCAGTCATCTTCCTGTCGCCCTCACCCCACGTCCCCTAAAGCCCAAACCATTCTCTGGGGCTGCGGCCCCCTCCACTACTCGCCCCATAGTAACACTAGTGCAGCCACTGCTCCCAGGAGCCCCCGAGGATGCAGGGCCAAAAACCCAGGGCCACCTATTCAGCCGTATGTCTATTACAAGGGGCCCCTTGTAAGGTTTATGTAATATAGAGATCAGGGGCCCCAGTGTATTTTGTAGAGGAGTATTCTGTAGAGGAGAGCGGGGGCCTCAGTGTATTGTGTAGAGAAGAGGGGGGGGGGCCCAGTGTATTCTGTGGAGGAGAGCGGGGGCCCCAGTGTATTGTGTAGAGAAGAGGGGGGCCCCAGTGTTATTCTATAGAGAAGAGGGGGGCCCCAGTGTGTGATATAATATACAGTGATATAACACACAGAGATATAAGAGATATAATATACTGAGATATAATATACAGAGATATAATGTAAATGAAAAATAAAAACAGGCACTCACCAGCTGGTATGTCTATAGTTGGTATCTTTATATAATAAAATCACACATAAAATAAAATATACATAAAATACAATGTAGCATAAAATCAATATGCACTGAGATCACTGGTATTGGTACATATAGGTCGATCCTATTCACTCTATATATAGCTATCAGGATGGATATAGTGCTTTTTACAATATATGCTTCAATAAATAAGTATCCTCACCAAAAACAATTTGTGTTGTAATGTGCCTACAAATAACTTGTGATACCAATAAAATCCAATATCCTGTAAATAAAATCAAAATAAAACAATTCGGATAACACAATAAGTGTCCTGTGAAAAATTATATATAAGTGTCCTGTGAAAAAATAGGATAAAATATCCTGTGTAGAAGTGTCCTGTGAAAGGAATCTTGTAGAAACCTAATGACAACTTCTTGTGTAGAAACTGTGTCCATCCAATGTAGCTTTATTGTAGCAACAGATCAAAGCAATTCCTCTGTTGATATTCTATGTTTCAATGGCTGGTCCTGCGAGTGATAAACTACCCACCTGAACCCGAGCAAAGACCTACCTAACACAGTATTGGTCATCGTAAGATCTCCATACAGATCTAAACGCCAGTGAAAGAGAAACTGGTTTAACCTATCGCGAGATCACGCGAATTCTGCAGAGTGCTTCCTGGACGGAGACACGCAAAGAGGAAACCACGTGGAACGCCGAGACCAGGGAGCAGCGAGCAGGAAAACTTAAAGTATCGGATCCCGTGTGCTACCCCGGGAGATACGAAGGACCCAGCAACCATATAAGGGACAGGCACTTTAAAGGGCAAGGTAAGAGGGTTTGCTAACAGGGGGGCGCCCCAGTTACAAAACCCGATCACCTTTTATATTTTAACTTATATGCCTTACCCAACCCTGATTGCGGACTCTGTGTGGCATTGAAACATAGAATATCAACAGAGGAATTGCTTTGATCTGTTGCTACAATAGAGCTACATTGGATGGACACAGTTTCTACACAAGAAGTTGTCATTAGGTTTCTACAAGATTCCTTTCACAGGACACTTCTACACAGGATATTTTATCCTATTTTTTCACAGGACACTTATATATAATTTTTCACAGGACACTTATTGTGTTATCCGAATTGTTTTATTTTGATTTTATTTACAGGATATTGGATTTTATTGGTATCACAAGTTATTTGTAGGCACATTACAACACGAATTGTTTTTGGTGAGGATACTTATTTATTGAAGCATATATTGTAAAAAGCACTATATCCATCCTGATAGCTATATACAGAGTGAATAGGATCGACCTATATGTACCAATACCAGTGATCTCAGTGCATATTGATTTTATGCTACATTGTATTTGATGTATATTTTATTTTATGTGTGATTTTATTATATAAAGATACCAACTATAGACATACTGTCACGGAACCATGAACCAGACGTACAACAAGAGATAAGTGAAAATAAGAAGGCTTTATTGAAAATAAAGCTGTAACGCAAAAGTCCAAACGAATGGTGAAACCGAAGCAGAGTCTTTGAGAGGCCAGAGATCAGGAACCAGAAGGGTAGTCAGACGAAGCCAGGATCAGGAACCAGCAGGGTAGTCAGACGAAGCCAGGATCAGGAACCAGAAGCAGCAGCAGTCTTAGAAGCATGTGAACACAGGAGGACCAAGCAAGGAACTGAAGCCACAGACCTCCTATATATATGAGCTAGGCATCCAGCTCCTCCCAGTGGGAAGGAGGAGCCGCAGGGTGGAAGGCTACAAGAAACCCAGAAACCAAGATGGCCGCCAGCACATGTCAAACGAAGGAGAACAGCAAGAAGGTAAGACCATGACAGTACCTCCCCCTCAAGGGCCCCTCCTCCGCGGAGCAAAAAACGGTTTCTGAGGGAAGCGTGCGTGGAAGGCTCGGAGCAAGGCAGGAGCATGGACATCTGCGGAGGGAACCCAGGAACGCTCCTCTGGACCATAACCACGCCAATGGACCAAAAACTGCACCCGACCGCGGACCAGGCGTGAGTCCAGGATATTGCTCACCTCATACTCCTCATGATTGCCCACTCGGACCGGACGGGGCCGAGGAACCGAGGAAGTGAAACGATTACACACCAGTGGCTTCAACAGGGAGACATGAAACACGTTAGAGATCCGCATGCCAGGAGGAAGCGCAAGGGCATAGGCTACCGGGTTTACCCTGCGAAGCACTCGGAAGGGACCAACAAAGCGAGGCGCCAGCTTGGGAGTGGGCACTCGAAGGTTGAGGTTGCGGGTTGACAACCATACACGGTCTCCGACCTGGTAGGAAGGAGCAGGCGCTCGTCTGCGATCAGCCTGGAGTCTCTGGCGCTGCGCAGAGGCCTCAAGGGACTTCTGGATCTGTACCCAAGAAGCACGTAGGGCGGAAAGGTGATCCTCCACAGCCGGAATATCCTGGGGAGAGAATACCTCCGGTAACACGGCAGGTTGGAACCCATAATTGGCCATGAAGGGAGACGTCCCAGAGGAAGAGTTCACCGCCGTGTTCCTGGCAAACTCAGCCCAAGGCAGAAGGTCAACCCAATTGTCTTGGTGATCGGAGACATAGCAACGAAGGAATTGCTCCAAGGCCTGATTGGATCGTTCTGCGGCCCCATTGGACTGAGGGTGGTAGGCCGAGGAGAAGGAGAGATGAATCCCCAACTGGGAGCAAAAGGCGCGCCAGAACCTGGACACAAACTGACTCCCCCGATCCAACACAATCTCCTTGGGCAAACCGTGCAACCGGAAGACCTCCCTGGCAAAAATCGTGGCCAACTCTTGTGCAGAGGGTAACTTCTTGAGAGGAACACAGTGGCACATTTTGGAAAACCGATCCACAATCATGAGAATGACCGTATGGCCTCGGGATGCAGGGAGGTCCACAATGAAATCCATCCCCAGGTGTGACCATGGGCGCTCCCCGGTGGCTATGGGTTGCAGTAGGCCCAACGGAAGGTGCCGAGGGGACTTACTCTGGGCACAAACGGAGCATGCCGCTACATATGCGGCGATGTCGGAACGTAGGGAAGGCCACCAGAACAGACGTGAAACAGCCCAGGACAGCTGATTCTTTCCAGGATGCCCCGCGGTCTTGGAGTTATGGTAGGTTCGCAACAACCGAGTGCGCAACTCCTCAGGCACAAAACATCTGCCGTTGGGTCTCCCAGGGGGAGCACCAGATTGAGCCGCCAAAATCTGCTCACCCAGGGGAGAGGTCAGGCTGGTGCGAATGGCGGCCAGGATCTGATTCGGAGGTATGACCGAAGTCGGAATCGACTCCTCCCTGGACAGCTCGGAGTACTGCCGTGATAGGGCATCCGCCCTGATGTTCTTGGAACCGGGTAGGTAGGAGACCACGTAATTAAAACGTGACAAGAACAGAGCCCATCTGGCCTGACGTGGTGTCAATCTCTTGGCCTCAGAAAGGTAGGTCAGATTCTTATGGTCCGTCAGGATGAGAACCGGAACCACCGAACCCTCGAGCAAGTGCCTCCATTCTTTAAGGGCCTGCACGATGGCCAATAACTCCCTGTCACCAATCTGATAGTTGCACTCCGCGGAAGACAGTTTCCGGGAGTAAAACCCACAAGGAAGCAGAGGACCCTCTGGTGTTCTACGCTGAGACAGAAGGGCGCCTACTCCCGTCTCAGACGCGTCCACCTCGAGGACAAAGGGCAACCCAGGGTTGGGATGCGACAGAATCGGAGCCGACACAAAAGCGGACTTTAGGGCCTCAAAAGCTCGGATGGCCTCGAGCGGCCAGACCTGGGAATTACTGCCCTTCCTGGTCAGATCCGTGAGAGGCTTGGCCAGCATGGAAAAGTCCCTGATGAACTTCCGATAATAATTGGCGAAGCCCAAAAAGCGCTGCAGGGAACGAAGACCACTGGGCTGGGGCCACTGTAAGACAGCCGAAACCTTCTCAGGATCCATGGAGAACCCCTCAGCGGAAATGATGTAACCTAAGAAGGTTACCTGGGATCGGTGAAATTCGCATTTCTCAAGCTTACCGAACAGCTTGTTCTCTCGTAACCGTTGCAACACTCGTCTGACATCCAGAATGTGGGCCTCCATGGATTCAGAATATACCAAGATGTCATCCAAATAGACCACTACACATTGCTGCAACAGGTCACGGAAAACATTGTTGATGAATTCCTGAAAGACTGCGGGCGCATTGCACAACCCAAAGGGCATAACCAAGGATTCGTAATGACCGGTCCTGGTGTTAAACGCGGTCTTCCACTCATCGCCCGTCTTGATCCTTACCAGGTTATATGCCGCCCTCAGGTCGAGTTTGGTAAAGACCGTGGCCCCTTTAAGGCGATCGAACAGCTCGGAAATCAAGGGTATCGGGTAAGCGTTCTTGATCGTGATGCGATTGAGACCCCTGTAATCGATGCAAGGCCTCAACTCACCGCCCTTCTTTTTCACAAAGAAAAATCCAGCCCCTGCCGGGGACGAGGATTTGCGAATGTGTCCGCGTGAAAGCGCCTCCCTCACGTACTCCTCCATGGCCTCATTCTCCGCTACCGACAGTGGATAGACTTTGCCACGAGGAGGAACGGCACCAGGTTGTAACTCTATGGCACAATCGTATGGGCGGTGCGGAGGTAGGGCAACCGCGCGCACCTTATCGAATACATCCCGGTACTCCTCGTATTCAGGAGGCAACAGAGAGTCCGAGGAAGTACACAGCAACTTGACAGACCCATGGATGCAACTAGCCCCACACTGCGGTGACCACGAGAGGATCTCGGCCGATCTCCAATCGAAAGTCGGATTATGCTTCTGGAGCCAGGGGTACCCCAAGACCACCGAGTAGTGTGGAGACGAAATAACCTGGAGACAGACCGACTCTCTGTGAACGGCACCAATGGCTATCCCCACTGGAAGGGTCTCATGAGTCACGTGTGACGACAGAAGGGGTCTGCCGTCTATCGCCTCAAGAGCCAGTGGGGAACCTCGAGCCTGCAGAGGAATGGAATTGGCGGCAGCGAACACACTATCAATGAACAAACCACCAGCACCGGAGTCCACCAACGCCTGGGTCGTCACCGAGCCCCCGACCCAGGAGAGGACAACAGTGATCAGTGGTTTGTCAACACGGGAAACCGGGGACGAGGAGACTCCACCCAAGATCTGCCCCCGACAGGATCTCAGGTACGAGCGTTTCCCGGACGGTTCGGACATGCCAACCGAAAATGCCCACCGAGACCACAGTACATGCATCGACCCTCGCGTCTCCGGAGTACCCTCTCCCCCTCGGACAGGCGAGCAAACCCCAGCTGCATGGGTTCACCCCCAGACAAGTCATCCCCAGGAGGCGTGGGAGGAGAGGGACGCACGGGTGGGACAGCAAACGTAGGCGCCAATCTGTTAGAAGACCTCCGCAGGCTCTCCTTAAAGGAAGGTCTCTCCCTGAGTCTGGTGTCAATCAAAATCAGGAAAGAAATAAGAGACTCGAGCTCCACTGGTAGGTCCTTAGCTGCAACCTCATCCTTCAAGGCATCCGAGAGACCATGAGAGAAAGCAGCGACCAGAGCCTCATTATTCCAGCCCACCTCTGCTGCCAGGGTACGAAACTCAATGGCGTATTCAGCTACGGATCGTGAACCCTGTCTGATGGACATAAGGAGCTTCGCAGCAGAGGCAGCACGAGCCGGCACATCGAATACCTTCCGAAGAGAAGCAACAAAACCGGAAAACTCGGCAACCACCGGATTGTTGTTCTCCCATAAAGGGCTGGCCCAGGCCAAGGCCTTGTCCGAGAGCAGCGAGATCAAGAAGCCCACCTTTGATCTCTCAGTAGGAAAGGCATGTGGCAGCAACTCAAAATAAATGCCCACCTGGTTAAGGAAACCTCGGCACTGAGTTGGCTCTCCCCCAAAGCGCTGTGGAAGAGGGGCAGAACCGGTCATACCCCGAAACACCGCAGGCGCAACAACAGGTGTCGGGGTAGACTCTGGCGCAACAACCGGAGCGGCAGTAGGAGCGACAACCGACCCATCGGCAACGGGAGCGAAATGAGCCGTGCGTTCAAGCAGGGTTTGCAACGCCACAGCGAACCGACCCAACAGGTGATCCTGCTGATCAAGTCTGGCAACCAGCATGGGTAGCGAGGATGGCCCTGTACCGTCAGAATTCATGGCTTGGTCCTAATGTCACGGAACCATGAACCAGACGTACAACAAGAGATAAGTGAAAATAAGAAGGCTTTATTGAAAATAAAGCTGTAAAGCAAAAGTCCAAACGAATGGTGAAACCGAAGCAGAGTCTTTGAGAGGCCAGAGATCAGGAACCAGAAGGGTAGTCAGACGAAGCCAGGATCAGGAACCAGCAGGGTAGTCAGACGAAGCCAGGATCAGGAACCAGCAGGGTAGTCGGACGAAGCCAGGATCAGGAACCAGAAGCAGCAGCAGTCTTAGAAGCATGTGAACACAGGAGGACCAAGCAAGGAACTGAAGCCACAGACCTCCTATATATATGAGCTAGGCATCCAGCTCCTCCCACTGGGAAGCAGGAGCCGCAGGGTGGAAGGCTACAAGAAACCTAGAAACCAAGATGGCCGCCAGCACATGTCAAACGAAGGAGAACAGCAAGAAGGTAAGACCATGACACATACCAGCTGGTGAGGGCCTGTTTTTATTTTTCATTTGGATTATATTTGTTATATAGGATGAATAGGTGAATCATCCAAAAAACAGAGCACCTTAACCATATTAACAATTACGGGTGAGCCACGATATAAATATATTCCATTGCTTATGTAATATAATATACAGAGATATAATACACAGTCATATAAGCCAAAAGAGAGAAAATCCAGCTTTTAAAAAGCAGATCCTTTATTCTGTGAAATCAAGGACGTTTTCCAGACACAGGATGAACGTACACGGTCCACATGTTTCGGACACTCATATTACGGTCCTTACTCATGACCAGTGCACATAGTAGAGATCACTCCATATGAACCTCCCCCCCCTCCCCCCTCAGGAGGAGGGGCAGGTGATGCGGCTCACCTGGAGTGAAAATCTAGACAATCACCAACATTGAACCCTTAAAATACCCTGAAAAAGAAAGACCATAAATATATGGCACATATACTGACAAAATGACAAGAGGGATAGGTGGCATCAATATTGTAGGATCAGATCCTTTGTGGGCGTACGCGGTTCCGGCGTCCGTGCCGACGTGATCGCGTATCCATGCTGGGCCGCTGGAGCGTCCGCGTGCATGCTTGAGAGGAGGTTCGCAAAGGGTTACGCAGCCGAACGTACGCGCATCTTATTTGCTACGCCGGCCGCTGACGGGGAATATACCTGTACATAAACTCTAGTAGATTAGAGGGCAGGCATGGGTTAAGTGATCAATGACCAGCCAAGGCCGCACAAGTGTCAGGGATTAGGATAATCATATGGCCTATGAGGAATAGACACATGGCACTCTGTGATTGGCTGGCAGGTGTGTAAGAGGTGATCTCCCGGGCTGCTCAGTGCCCACTGTTGTTTTGACAACCCGGGTGTATGTCGCTGTGCACATTCTTCTAGACTACCTGTGCATGGCCTCTGCCTTCCTCAATCCATCTCTAGAGACTGCCTGTGGGAAACTTCCATGCGGAACAGTTTGTCTTGTGTTGGACCTCAGATCGGACCCTGGAAATGTCTCGTCCCAAGGTACTACGTTACACGGACTATTTCACGGTCTGGCTGTCCCTTGTGAGTTTTTCTGCACAAGTTATTATTTGGATTGATACCTGCATAGGATTTCTGGTCTGGACTGTACTGCTGTCATTTAATAAATCCAACATTGTTTAAACTCTGTCTGGTTGTTTGGGGTTCTGCACCATTACAACAGAGATATACTGTAATATGACAGAACAACAGACGTGTAGGTCGGGGGACACCTGGGAAATACTGACCATAAAGTAATAACCTTCCAATTGTTATTCAAAAGAGCGTTTTTACAGGGAGGAACAAAAATACCAAACTTCAAAAAAGCTAAATTTGGCCAACTAAGAGAGGCCATAGGCCTAACTAACTGGGATAAAGTCCTCAAAAATAAAAACACTGCCACAAAATGGGATATCTTTAAAAGCATCCTAAAATCTCAATGTGAGAGGTACATACCGTATGGGAATAAAAGGTTAAGGAGCAAAAAGAAACCAATGTGGATAAACAGAACTGTAAAGAAAGCAATAAATGACAAAAAGAAAGCATGTAAATCACTAAAACAGGAGGGCAAGCACGGAAGCACTGAAAAACTATAAGGAAAAAAATAGAATATGTAAAAGATAAATAAAAGCGGCCAAACTAGAAACCGAGAGATTAATTGCCAAAGAGAGTAAAACTAACCCTAAAATGTTCTTCAATTATATAAAAATTGGTAAAAAGTATAAATCTGAAGGTGTCGGCCCTTTACAGAGTAATGAGGGGGGAGTCGCAGAGAGCGACGAGGAGTTAGTAAAGCTGTTAAATATTTTTTTCTCCAATGTATTCACTGAGGAAAATAAACTGTCAGATGAAATGCAGAATGTAAAAGTAAATTCCCCATTAAAAGTGTCCTGTCTGACCCAGGAAGAAGTACATCAGCGACTTAAAAAGATTAAAATAGACAAATCTCCGGGACCAGATGGCATACACCCCCGTATCCTAAGGGAATTAAGTAATGTCATAGCCAGACCCTTATTTCTGATATTTGCGGACTCTATACTGACAGCGAATGTCCCACAGGATTGGCGCATAGCAAATGTGGTGCCAATATTCAAAAAGGGTCCAAAAACAGAGCCTGGAAACTATAGGCCGGTAAGTTTAACATCTGTTGTGGGTAAACTGTTTGAAGGTTTTCTGAGAGATGCTATGTTAGGGCAGCTCAACGGAAATAAGCAAATAACGCCATATCAGCATGGCTTCATGAGGGATCGGTCATGTCAAACTAATTTAATACGTTTCTATGAGGAGGTAAGTTCTAGACTTGACAGCGGCGAATCAATGGATGTCGTATATCTGGACTTCTCCAAAGCATTGGACACTGTACCACATAAAAGGTTAGTATATAAAATGAGAATGGGTGAAAACGTCTGTATGTGGGTAAGTAACTGGCTGAGGGATAGAAAACAGAGGGAGGTTATTAACTGTACATACTCAGATTGGGTCACTGTCACTAGTGGAGTACCTCAGGGGTCAGTACTGGAGGGGTCACTGTCACTAATGCGGTACCTCAGGGGTCAGTATTGTGGGGGTCACTGTCACTAGTGCGGTACCTCAGGGGTCAGTATTGTAGGGGTCACTGTCTCTAGTGGGGTACCTCAGAGGTCAGCATTGGAGGGGTCACTGTCACTAGTGGAGTACCTCAGGGGTCAGTACTGGAGGGGTCACTGTCACTAGTGGAGTACCTCAGGGGTCAGTACTGGAGGGGTCACTGTCACTAATGCGGTACCTCAGGGGTCAGTATTGTGGGGGTCACTGTCACTAGTGCGGTACCTCAGAGGTCAGTATTGTGGGGGTCACTGTCACTAGTGCGGTACCTCAGGGGTCAGTATTGTGGGGGTCACTGTCTCTAGTGGGGTAGCTCAGGGGTCAGTACTGGAGGGGTCACTGTCACTAGTGGGGTACCTCAGAGGTCAGCATTGGAGGGGTCACTGTCACTAGTGGAGTACCTCAGGGGTCAGTACTGGAGGGGTCACTGTCACTAGTGGAGTACCTCAGGGGTCAGTACTGGAGGGGTCACTGTCACTAGTGGGGTACCTCAGGGGTCAGTATTGGGCCATATTCTCCAATATATTTATTAATTATCTTGTAGAAGGCTTGCATAGTAAAGTATATATTTTTGCAGATGACACTAAACTGTGTAAAGTAATGGACATGGAAGAGGACAGTATACTGTATATATACTACAGAGGACAGTATACTGTATATATACTACAGAGGACAGTATACTGTATATATACTACAGAGGACAGTATACTGTATATATACTACAGAGGACAGTATACTGTATATACACTACAGAGGACAGTATACTGTATATATACACCACAGAGGATAGTACACTGTATATATACTACAGAGGACAGTATACTGTATATATACTACAGAGGACAGTATACTGTATATACACTACAGAGGACAGTATACTGTATATATACTACAGAGGACAGTATACTGTATATACACTACAGAGGACAGTATACTGTATATATACACCACAGAGGATAGTACACTGTATATATACTACAGAGGACAGTATACTGTATATATACTACAGAGGACAGTATACTGTGTATATACTACAGAGGACAGTATACTGTATATATACTACAGAGGACAGTATACTGTATATATACTACAGAGGACAGTATACTGTATATACACTACAGAGGACAGTATACTGTATATATACACCACAGAGGATAGTACACTGTATATATACTACAGAGGACAGTATACTGTATATATACTACAGAGGACAGTATACTGTATATACACTACAGAGGACAGTATACTGTATATATATACTACAGAGGACAGTATACTGTATATACACTACAGAGGACAGTATACTGTATATATACTACAGAGGACAGTATACTGTATATATACTACAGAGGACAGTATACTGTATATATACTACAGAGGACAGTATACTGTGTATATATACTACAGAGGACAGTATACTGTATATATACTACAGAGGACAGTATACTGTATATACACTACAGAGGACAGTATACTGTATATATACTACAGAGGACAGTATACTGTATATATATACACTACAGAGGACAGTATACTGTATATATACACTACAGAGGACAGTATACTGTATATATACACTACAGAGGACAGTATACTGTGTATATATATATATACTACAGAGGACAGTATACTGTATATATACTGAAGAGGACAGTATACTGTATATACACTACAGAGGACAGTATACTGTATATATACTACAGAGGACAGTATACTGTATATACACTACAGAGGACAGTATACTGTATATACACTACAGAGGACAGTATACTGTATATATACACCACAGAGGATAGTACACTGTATATATACTACAGAGGACAGTATACTGTATATATACCACAGAGGGTAGTATACTGTATATATACTACAGAGGACAGTATACTGTATATATATATTACAGAGGACAGTATACTGTACATATACTACAGAGGACAGTATACTGTATATATATACTACAGAGGACAGTATACTATATATACACTAGAGGACAGTATACTATATATACACTACAGAGGACAGTATACTGTATATATATATACTACAGAGGACAGTATACTATATATACACTACAGAGGACAGTATACTGTATATATATATTACAGAGGACAGTATATTATATATACACTACAGAGGACAGTATACTGTATATATATACTACTACTGAGGACAGTATACTGTATATGTACACTACAGAGGACAGTCTACTGTATATATATACTACAGAGGACAGTATACTATATATACACTACAGAGGACAGTATACTATATATATATATACTACAGAGGACAGTATACTGTATATACACTACAGAGGACAGTATACTGTATATATACACCACAGAGGATAGTACACTGTATATATACTACAGAGGACAGTATACTGTATATATACTACAGAGGGTAGTATACTGTATATATACTACAGAGGACAGTATACTGTATATATATATATTAGAGAGGACAGTATAATGTATATACACTACAGAGGACAGTATACTGTATATATATATACTACTGAGGACAGTATACTGTATATGTACACTACAGAGGACAGTCTACTGTATATATATACTACAGAGGACAGTATACTATATATACACTACAGAGGACAGTATACTATATATATATACTACAGAGGACAGTATACTATATATACATTACAGAGGACAGTATACTATATATACACTACAGAGCACAGTATACTGTATATATATATTACAGAGGACAGTATACTGTATATATATACACTACAGAGGACAGTATATTGTATATATACTACAGAGGGCAGTATACTATATATACACTGCAGAGCACAGTATACTGTATATATACACTACAGAGGACAGTATACTGTATATATACACTACAGATGACAGTATACTGTGTATATATATGTATATATTTATATATATATATACTACAGAGGACAGTATACTGTATATATACACTACAGAGGACAGTATACTGTATATACACTACAGAGGACAGTATACTGTATATATACTACAGAGGACAGTATACTGTATATATACTACAGAGGACAGTATACTATATATACACTAAAGAGGACAGTATACTATATATACACTAGAGGACAGTATACTGTATATATACACTACAGAGGACAGTATACTGTATATATATACTACAGAGGACAGTATACTGTATATATACTACAGAGGACAGTATACTGTATATATACACTACAGAGGACAGTATACTGTATATATACACTACAGAGGACAGTATACAGTGTATATATATACTACAGAGGACAGTATACTGTATATATACACTACAGATGACAGTATACTGTGTATATATATATATGTATATATATATACTACAGAGGACAGTATACTGTATATATACACTACAGAGGACAGTATACTGTATATATACTACAGAGGACAGTATACTGTATATGTACTACAGAGGACAGTATACTGTATATACTACAGAGGACAGTATACTGTATATATACACTACAGAGGACAGTATACTGTATATATACTACAGAGGACAGTATACTGTATATGTACTACAGAGGACAGTATACTGTATATACTACAGAGGACAGTATACTATATATACACTAAAGAGGACAGTATACTATATATACACTAGAGGACAGTATACTGTATATACACTAGAGGACAGTATACTGTATATATACACTACAGAGGACAGTATACTGTATATACACTACAGAGGACAGTATACTGTATATATACTACAGAGGACAGTATACGGTATATACACTACAGAGGACAGTATACTGTATATATACTACAGAGGACAGTATACTGTGTATATACTACAGAGGACAGTATACTATATATACACTAAAGAGGACAGTATACTATATATACACTAAAGAGGACAGTATACTATATATACACTAGCGGACAGTATACTGTATATATACACTACAGAGGAAAGTATACTGTATATATATATACTACAGAGGACAGTATACTATATACTACAGAGGACAATATACTGTATATATACACTACAGAGGACAGTATACTGTATATATATATATATACTACAGAGGACAGTATACTGTATATATACACTACAGAGGACAGTATACTGTATATATATATATACTACAGAGGACAGTATACTATATACTACAGAGGACAATATACTGTATATATACTACAGAGGACAGTATACTGTATATACACTACAGAGGACAGTATACTGTATATATACTACAGAGGACAGTATACTGTATATATACACTACAGAGGACAGTATCCTGTATATATATACTACAGAGGACAGTATACTGTATATATACTACAGAGGACAGTATACTGTATATATACACTACAGAGGACAGTATACTGTATATATATATACTACAGAGGACAGTATACTATATACTACAGAGGACAATATACTGTATATATACTACAGAGGACAGTATACTGTATATATACTACAGAGGACAGTATACTGTATATACACTACAGAGGACAGTATAATGTATATACACTACAGAGGACAGTATACTGTATATATATACTACAGAGGACAGTATACTGTATATATACACTACAGAGGACAGTATACTGTATATATATACTACAGAGGACAGTATACTGTATATATACTACAGAGGACAGTATACTGTATATATACACTACAGAGGACAGTATACTGTATATATATATACTACAGAGGACAGTATACTATATACTACAGAGGACAATATACTGTATATATACTACAGAGGACAGTATACTGTATATATACTACAGAGGACAGTATACTGTATATACACTACAGAGGACAGTATAATGTATATATACTACAGAGAACAGTATACTGTATATATACTACAGAGGACAGTATACTATATATACACTAAAGAGGACAGTATACTATATATACACTAGAGGACAGTATACTGTGTATATACTACAGAGGACAGTATACTGTATATATACTACAGAGGACAGTATACTGTATATATATACTACAGAGGACAGTATACTGTATATACACTACAGAGCACAGTATACTGTATATATACACTACAGAGGACAGTATACTGTATATATACTACAGAGGACAGTATACTGTATATATGCTACAGAGGACAGTATACTGTATATATACTACAGAGGACAGTATACTGTATATATATACTACAGAGGACAGTATACTGTATATATATACACTACAGAGGACAGTAAATTGTATATATACTACAGAGGACAGTATACTATATATACACTACAGAGGACAGTATACTGTATATATATACTACAGAGGACAGTATACTGTATATACACTACAGAGGACAGTATACTATAAATACACTACAGAGGACAGTATACTGTATATATACACTACAGAGGACAGTATACTGTATATATACTACAGAGGACAATATACTGTATATATATACTACAGAGGACAGTATACTGTATATATACTACAGAGGGCAGTATACTGTATATATACACTACAGAGGACAGTATACTGTATATATACTACAGAGGACAGTATACTGTATATATACTACAGAGGACAATATACTGTATATATATACTACAGAGGACAGTATACTGTATATACACTATAGAGGACAGTATACTGTATATATACACTACAGAGGACAGTATACTGTATATATACTACAGAGGACAGTATACTGTGTATATATATGTATATATTTATATATATATATATATATATATATATACTACAGAGGACAGTATACTGTATATATACACTACAGAGGACAGTATACTGTATATACACTACAGAGGACAGTATACTGTATATATACTACAGAGTACAGTATACTGTATATATACTACAGAGGACAGTATACTGTATATATACTACAGAGGACAGTATACTGTGTATATATACTACAGAGGACAGTATACTGTATATATATACTACAGAGGACAGTATACTGTATATATACTACAGAGGACAGTATACTGTATATATACTACAGAGGACAGTATACTGTATATATACTACAGAGGACAGTATACTGTGTATATATACTACAGAGGACAGTATACTGTATATATATACTACAGAGGACAGTATACTGTATATATACTACAGAGGACAGTATACTGTATATATACTACAGAGGACAGTATACTGTGTATATATACTACAGAGGACAGTATACTGTATATATATACTACAGAGGACAGTATACTGTATATATACTACAGAGGACAGTATACTGTGTATATATACTACAGAGGACAGTATACTGTGTATATATACTACAGAGGACAGTATACTATATATACACTAAAGAGGACAGTATACTATATATACACTAGAGGACAGTATACTGTATATATACACTAGAGGACAGTATACTGTATATACACTACAGAGGACAGTATACTATAAATACACTACAGAGGACAGTATACTGTATATATACACTACAGAGGACAGTATACTGTATATACACTATAGAGGACAGTATACTGTATATATACACTACAGAGGACAGTATACTGTATATATACACTACAGATGACAGTACACTGTATATATACTACAGAGGACAGTATACTGTATATATACAACAGAGGACAGTATACTATATATACACTAAAGAGGACAGTATACTATATATACACTAGAGGACAGTATACTGTATATATACACTACAGAGGACAGTATACTGTATATATATACTACAGAGGACAGTATACGGTATATATACTACAGAGGACAGTATACTGTATATATACTACAGAGGACAGTATACTGTATATATACACTACAGAGGACAGTATACTGTATATATACACTACAGAGGACAGTATACTGTATATATACTACAGAGGGCAGTATACTGTATATATACTAAAGAGGACAGTATACTGTATATATACTACATAGGACAGTATACTGTATATATACTACAGAGGACAGTATACTGTATATATATATATACTACAGAGGACAGTATACTGTATATATACACTACAGATGACAGTATACTGTGTATATATATATATGTATATATATATACTACAGAGGACAGTATACTGTATATACTACAGAGGACAGTATACTGTATATATATACTACAGAGGACAGTATACTGTATATATACTACAGAGGACAGTATACTGTATATACTACAGAGGACAGTATACTGTATATATATACTACAGAGGACAGTATACTGTATATATACTACAGAGGACAGTATACTGTCTATATAATACAGAGGACAGTATCCTGTATATACTACAGAGGACAGTATACTGTATATATACACTACGGAGGACAGTATACTGTATATATACTACAGAGGACAGTATACTGTATATGTACTACAGAGGACAGTATACTGTATATACTACAGAGGACAGTATACTGTATATATACACTACAGAGGAAAGTATACTATATATACACTAGAGGACAGTATACTGTATATACACTACAGAGGACAGTATACTGTATATATACTACAGAGGACAGTATACGGTATATACACTACAGAGGACAGTATACTGTATATATACTACAGAGGACAGTATACTGTGTATATACTACAGAGGACAGTAAACTATATATACACTAAAGAGGACAGTATACTATATATACACTAGAGGACAGTATACTGTATATATACACTACAGAGGAAAGTATACTGTATATATACTACAGAGGACAGTATACTGTATATACACTACAGAGGATAGTATACTGTATATATACTTCAGAGGACAGTATACTGTATATATACACTACAGAGGACAGTATACTGTATATATATACTACAGAGGACAGTATACTGTATATATACTACAGAGGAAAGTATACTGTATATATACACTACAGAGGACAGTATACTGTATATATATATACTACAGAGGACAGTATACTATATACTACAGAGGACAATATACTGTATATATACTACAGAGGACAGTATACTGTATATATACTACAGAGGACAGTATACTGTATATACACTACAGAGGACAGTATAATGTATATACACTACAGAGGACAGTATACTGTATATATATACTACAGAGGACAGTATACTGTATATATATACACTACAGAGGACAGTATACTGTATATATACTACAGAGGACAGTATACTGTATATATATACTACAGAGGACTGTATACTGTATATATACTACAGAGGACAGTATACTGTATATATACACTACAGAGGACAGTATACTGTATATATATATACTACAGAGGACAGTATACTGTATATATATACACTACAGAGGACAGTATACTGTATATATACACTACAGAGGACAGTATACTGTATATACACTACAGAGGACAGTATACGGTATATATACTACAGAGGACAGTATACGGTATATATACTACAGAGGACAGTATACTGTACATATATATACTACAGAGGACAGTATACTGTATATATACTACAGAGGACAGTATACGGTATATATACTACAGAGGACAGTATACGGTATATATACTACAGAGGACAGTATACTGTACATATATATACTACAGAGGACAGTATACTGTATATATACTACACAGGACAGTATACTGCATATATACTACAGAGGACAGTATACTGTATATACACTACAGAGGACAGTATACTGTATATATACTACAGAGGACAGTATACTGTATATATATACTACAGAGGACAGTATACTGTGTATACACTACAGAGGACAGTATACTGTATATATACTACAGAGGACAGTATACTGTATATATACTACAGAGGACAGTATACTGTATATATACTACAGAGGACAGTATACTGTATATATATACTACAGAGGACAGTATACTGTATATATACTACAGAGGACAGTATACTGTATATACACTACAGAGGACAGTATACTGTATATATACTACAGAGGACAGTATACTGTATATATACTTCAGAGGACAGTATACTGTATATATACTACAGAGGACAGTATACTGTATATACACTACAGAGGACAGTATACTGTACATATATATATACTACAGAGGACAGTATAATGTATATACACTACAGAGGACAGTATACTGTATATATACTACAGAGGACAGTATACTATATATACACTAAAGAGGACAGTATACTATATATACACTAGAGGACAGTATACTGTATATATACACTACAGAGGACAGTATACTGTATATATATACTACAGAGGACAGTATACGGTATATATACTACAGAGGACAGTATACTGTATATATACTACAGAGGACAGTATACTGTATATATACACTACAGAGGACAGTATACTGTATATATACACTACAGAGGACAGTATACTGTATATATACTACAGAGGGCAGTATACTGTATATATACTACAGAGGACAGTATACTGTATATATACTACATAGGACAGTATAATGTATATATACTACAGAGGACAGTATACTGTATATATATATACTACAGAGGACAGTATACTGTATATATACACTACAGATGACAGTATACTGTGTATATATATATGTATATATATATACTACAGAGGACAGTATACTGTATATACTACAGAGGACAGTATACTGTCTATATAATACAGAGGACAGTATCCTGTATATACTACAGAGGACAGTATACTGTATATATACACTACAGAGGACAGTATACTGTATATATACTACAGAGGACAGTATACTGTATATGTACTACAGAGGACAGTATACTGTATATACTACAGAGGACAGTATACTATATATACACTAAAGAGGACAGTATACTATATATACACTAGAGGACAGTATACTGTATATACACTACAGAGGACAGTATACTGTATATATACTACAGAGGACAGTATACGGTATATACACTACAGAGGACAGTATACTGTATATATACTACAGAGGACAGTATACTGTGTATATACTACAGAGGACAGTATACTATATATACACTAAAGAGGACAGTATACTATATATACACTAGAGGACAGTTTACTGTATATATACACTACAGAGGAAAGTATACTGTATATACACTACAGAGGACAGTATACTGTATATACACTACAGAGGACAGTATACTGTATATATACTACAGAGGACAGTATACTGTATATATACACTACAGAGGACAGTATACTGTATATATATACTACAGAGGACAGTATACTGTATATATACTACAGAGGACAGTATACTGTATATATACACTACAGAGGACAGTATACTGTATATATATATACTACAGAGGACAGTATACTATATACTACAGAGGACAATATACTGTATATATACTACAGAGGACAGTATACTGTATATATACTACAGAGGACAGTATACTGTATATACACTACAGAGGACAGTATAATGTATATACACTACAGAGGACAGTATACTGTATATATATACTACAGAGGACAGTATACTGTATATATATACACTACAGAGGACAGTATACTGTATATATACTACAGAGGACAGTATACTGTATATATATACTACAGAGGACAGTATACTGTATATATACTACAGAGGACAGTATACTGTATATATACACTACAGAGGACAGTATACTGTATATATATATACTACAGAGGACAGTATACTGTATATATATACACTACAGAGGACAGTATACTGTATATATACACTACAGAGGACAGTATACTGTATATACACTACAGAGGACAGTATACGGTATATATACTACAGAGGACAGTATACGGTATATATACTACAGAGGACAGTATACTGTACATATATATACTACAGAGGACAGTATACTGTATATATACTACAGAGGACAGTATACGGTATATATACTACAGAGGACAGTATACGGTATATATACTACAGAGAACAGTATACTGTACATATATATACTACAGAGGACAGTATACTGTATATATACTACAGAGGACAGTATACTGTATATATACTACAGAGGACAGTATACTGTATATACACTACAGAGGACAGTATACTGTATATATACTACAGAGGACAGTATACTGTATATATATACTACAGAGGACAGTATACTGTGTATACACTACAGAGGACAGTATACTGTATATATACTACAGAGGACAGTATACTGTATATACACTACAGAGGACAGTATACTGTATATATACTACAGAGGACAGTATACTGTATATATACTTCAGAGGACAGTATACTGTATATACTACAGAGGACAGTATACTGTATATATACATACTACAGAGGACAGTATACTGTATATATACTACAGAGGACAGTATACTGTATATACACTACAGAGGACAGTATACTGTACATATATATATACTAAAGAGGACAGTATAATGTATATACACTACAGAGGACAGTATACTGTATATATATACTACAGAGGACAGTACACTGTATATATATACACTACAGAGGACAGTATACTGTATATATACTACAGAGGACAGTATACTGTATATATACACTACAGAGGACAGTATACTGTATATATATATACTACAGAGGACAGTATACTGTATATATATACACTACAGAGGACAGTATACTGTATATATACTACAGAGGACAGTATACTGTATATACACTACAGAGGACAGTATACTATATATATATATACTACAGAGGACAGTATACTGTATATATACTACAGAGGACAGTATACGGTATATATACTACAGAGGACAGTATACTGTACATATATATACTACAGAGGACAGTATACTGTATATATACTACAGAGGACAGTATACGGTATATATACTACAGAGGACAGTATACGGTATATATACTACAGAGAACAGTATACTGTACATATATATACTACAGAGGACAGTATACTGTACATATATATACTACAGAGGACAGTATACTGTATATATACTACAGAGGACAGTATACTGTATATATACTACAGAGGACAGTATACTGTGTATACACTACAGAGGACAGTATACTGTATATATACTACAGAGGACAGTATACTGTATATACACTACAGAGGACAGTATACTGTATATATATACTACAGAGGACAGTATACTGTATATATATACTACAGAGGACAGTATACGGTATATATACTACAGAGGACAGTATACTGTATATATATACTACAGAGGACAGTATACTGTATATATACTACAGAGGACAGTATACTGTATATATACTACAGAGGACAGTATACTGTATATATACTACAGAGGACAGTATACTGTATATATACACTACAGAGGACAGTATACTGTATATATACTACAGAGGACAGTATACTGTATATATACTACAGAGGACAGTATACTGTATATATACACTACAGAGGACAGTATACTGTATATATACTACAGAGGACAGTATACTGTATATATACTACAGAGGACAGTATACTGTATATATACTACAGAGGACAGTATACTGTATATATACTACAGAGGACAGTATACTGTATATATACACTACAGAGGACAGTATACTGTATATATACTACAGAGGACAGTATACTGTATATATACACTATACAGTTCAGTGTTTATTCACACATAAGGAAAAACAAAAATGACCGTTCACAGTCTTGGTGTTTGTTCACACCATGCAATGTCTGAAAGGGATTTTTCATAATTTTACTATTGATACATCACAGATTATACAAGATATACAAGGCCTCATCTCTTGTGGAATGCAGTATCCCGAATTAGCACATCTCACACCCTTTGCAACTTGTTGGACACAAAAGCACTTTCCTCCCTTAACATTCATTCAACTTATTAGCATTTAGATTAACTCTGGTCAATATGTGAAAAAGCCCTTTCATGTATTGTACAGGGAGTGCAGAATTATTAGGCAAGTTGTATTTTTGAGGATTAATTTTATTATTGAACAACAACCATGTTCTCAATGAACCCAAAAAACTCATTAATATCAAAGCTGAATATTTTTGGAAGTAGTTTTTAGTTTGTTTTTAGTTTTAGCTATTTTAGGGGGATATCTGTGTGTGCAGGTGACTATTACTGTGCATAATTATTAGGCAACTTAACAAAAAACAAATATATACCCATTTCAATTATTTATTTTTACCAGTGCAACCAATATAACATCTCAACATTCACAAATATACATTTCTGACATTCAAAAACAAAACAAAAACAAATCAGTGACTAATATAGCCACCTTTCTTTGCAAGGACACTCAAAAGCCTGCCATCCATGGATTCTGTCAGTGTTTTGATCTGTTCACCATCAACATTGCGTGCAGCAGCAACCACAGCCTCCCAGACACTGTTCAGAGAGGTGTACTGTTTTCCCTCCTTGTAAATCTCACATTTGATGATGGACCACAGGTTCTCAATGGGGTTCAGATCAGGTGAACAAGGAGGCCATGTCATTAGATTTTCTTCTTTTATACCCTTTCTTGCCAGCCACGCTGTGGAGTACTTGGACGCATGTGATGGAGCATTGTCCTGCATGAAAATCATGTTTTTCTTGAAGGATGCAGACTTCTTCCTGTACCACTGCTTGAAGAAGGTGTCTTCCAGAAACTGGCAGTAGGACTGGGAGTTGAGCTTGACTCCATCCTCAACCCGAAAAGGCCCCACAAGCTCATCTTTGATGATACCAGCCCAAACCAGTACTCCACCTCCACCTTGCTGGCGTCTGAGTCGGACTGGAGCTCTCTGCCCTTTACCAATCCAGCCACGGGCCCATCCATCTGGCCCATCAAGACTCACTCTCATTTCATCAGTCCATAAAACCTTAGAAAAATCAGTCTTGAGATATTTCTTGGCCCAGTCTTGACGTTTCAGCTTGTGTGTCTTGTTCAGTGGTGGTCGTCTTTCAGCCTTTCTTACCTTGGCCATGTCTCTGAGTATTGCACACCTTGTGCTTTTGGGCACTCCAGTGATGTTGCCGCTCTGAAATATGGCCAAACTGGTGGCAAGTGGCATCTTGGCGGCTGCACGCTTGACTTTTCTCAGTTCATGGGCAGTTATTTTGCGCCTTGGTTTTTCCACACGCTTCTTGCGACCCTGTTGACTATTTTGAATGAAACGCTTGATTGTTCGATGATCACGCTTCAGAAGCTTTGCAATTTTAAGAGTGCTGCATCCCTCTGCAAGATATCTCACTATTTTTGACTTTTCTGAGCCTGTCAAGTCCTTCTTTTGACCCATTTTGCCAAAGGAAAGGAAGTTGCCTAATAATTATGCACACCTGATATAGGGTGTTGATGTCATTAGACCACACCCCTTCTCATTACAGAGATGCACATCACCTAATATGCTTAATTGGTAGTAGGCTTTCGAGCCTATACAGCTTGGAGTAAGACAACATGCATAAAGAGGATGATGTGGTCAAAATACTCATTTGCCTAATAATTCTGCACGCAGTGTATATAGCAGATACCAGTATTGTTTAACAAAGTTTCACTTGTATCTTGTCAGACACTATGTTCCCACCCCCAAATGCCCTATAAGTATGTGCTGTGAAATACAGATTTCAGATATTGATAACCTACAGTCAGGTCCATAAATATTGGGACATGGACACAATTCTGACATTTTTGGCTCTATACACCACCACAATGGATGTGAAATGAAACGGACAAGATGTGCTTTACCTGCAGACCGTCAGCTGTAATCTGAGGGGATTTACATCCAAATCAGGTGAACGGTGCAGGAATTACAACAGTTTCCATATGTGCCTCCCACTTGTTACGGGACCAAAAGTAATGGGACAGAATAATAATCCTAAATCAAACTTTAATAAGCGTAAATGTGGCGCACAGGATCCCACAATGACCAAGCATAGGTGCACTCAGTAAAGTGGACTCACCCTGTCCACTCAAAAAGACTGGATAGATATAGTAAAGAAACTGGCCACTCTCAAGATAGATATTAGAACCATACAGAAATTTTTTGACCTTTTGAACAACATTAAAAACAACAGTAAAAAGGATAATACCCACGTGTTAAGATGGCTATAGATACTCGACAATAAATAGCATGTATTGTATTAACGGCATAAATTGGTGGCATATATGACTATCTAGTCTGGATAGTGCACCAGTATATTAGACCCAAATGGCATGAAAAACAAATAAAGACATAAGGTTAAATAATGCTTTAAATCGATGAATAAATATTCGCATAAATAGCAGCAATATTCGTCTTGTTTCCGAATATAATACTCGCAGGGAACGTAGTAGCTACAATTATCGTGTAGCTCACTCCCTTCTGACACGAAGTAATCCCAAAATAGAATAATGCCAACAATGTTCGTAATGTCCTGAAATGAGTCCAGTACAATAGTAGTTGGAGGCAACGTTGATTATTTTGTGTCCCACACTGGAAGGTTGAAAACCAGCAAGATGTAGCGGCGTCCCGCTATGTATTCAAACCAGCGGCGTCCCACTGCAATATTAACACTGCGATTTTAGTAAATGTTCTGCCGGAAAGGTTTGAAAAAAGTCTTACCGTATTACTTTTCTCACCACAAAGTCGCTCTACTGATTAATACTTTATGTGTAGAAACCAGTATTGTCCGAGCAATAGTAGTTTTCACTTCCCACGCTGGTAAATGTCTGACACGTGCGGACCGATCTTTGCTCCAAACTGTGGTCTTTCGAGATCTCTTTCTCATTTACCCTTTACGCGGTGATGAACAAAGTATGTTGTGAGAGTCCGGCAATATCTTCCAGTGTTCAAAGGTTCGGGGTCCTGTCTTAGCGAGACGCGTTTCGGGGCATTTAATCGCCCCTTCCTTAGTAGCTACCAGTCCTCCATAAATCCCTTCCTTTTATAGTGAGAGGATACGTTCTCACAACCCGACATGGATCTTTTTTCTATTTGTGATAAAGCTTTTTCTGGACTTTGCATTCAATCTTATAATTCATTATCCTTTTTAGTTATAGCCTACATTTACAATACACTATCTTATAAACGCCCTTATTCATTGCCGTATATTAGTAGTATTTATAAATAAAATATGCATTTAAAAACATATGAAACAGTTAAAAACATATAAAGCAATAATGTATTTAAAAAACTTCCCATACATGTTATGTATCTATCTCTGTTGATTCTTCCACACTAAAAAACGCGTCAGAACCCATGCGGTTTTGATGTGGTTCCTATGCGTTTTTTCTCGAAATTATCACATATCCCTTGTTTTTGCTGCTCTATATCTGTTAGGTTGGGGACTAGGTTTTGATTCTATAAAAACGGAGTCATCTGCAACTCATTAAAAATTGAAGAATTTTGAATAAGTCGAAGTATGCATATGGGAAACTTTTGATATAAAACCCTTCATACAAAAGTATCGTACACTAATTCTCCCATACAGTAAAAGTCTTTTTCTTTTTATATATAAAAAAACTTTCTGCATAGAGAATCTCTGCACGTTGTCGGGTATATAAAGCAAATGCTTTATATAGAGATAAAAAAAAATTAGCGGATCAAAAGAAAAATTATGCAAAGGATATTGATCCGGGAGATGGACATAATCATCTCCACACGAGTTCGATCAAGAACCTGATTATTTTGTGCAATCAGTAAAACAGGGTACAAGCGTCTATGCAAAAATATAAATGGTTTATTATCCAATAGTTTAATATACAATCAAAAATGAATCAACATAAATTTCAATAATATACAATGATATGCAGTACCCAGAATTCACCGCTATATGATGCCAACAAAACACTACTCAACCAAAATTATGCGATACAGCTTTAAATTTGTGAGAGATATAGAATCAATGGATTATGCGGAAAACTCAATCAAGAAGATGACAGATACGAGCCCTTGCTCCGCCCAAAAATGATGACCAATCTCAGATACGGGGTAGTATGGTAGTATTGCACAAAACTTATAAATTATTGGCTTGATGTCAAACTAGGGAATACTAAGATTCCCAACAGAGAGTTTCTCCAATATTATCCCCTTTATTCAGTTATATGCATCGTAACTGAAACAAGAGAGAACACTGATGTGGCAACTAACGTTACACGTCCGCAAATGAGCGGGTATCTGACTAAGTATCAAGCCAATTAACTTAGATCAATACTACATAGAACAAAAATATACATTACCCAAGGGTCAAGTAATGTGCAGAATCTTGGGGCAGTCAGCTCTCAAGAGTTTTTCCCGATAATCCAAAATTCTCCAGAGATCTATAATCCAAATGTTTGTTTGATTGATTGTTTGTTTTTTTCTTTCCCTTTTTTTTTTTTCTTTCTGGTAACTGGTTTCTTAACCCAAAACTTATCAGATGAACACGCCCTCTGAGTTTGGAACTTCCAATCATTGTTGGATGGGTGTGGGCATTGATAAGGAACGTGACGTCATAATACTGCCCAGAATGCACTTTTGCTACTGATGTCGTATCAACTGCTCATATCTAGGTGGCACTGTTGTATAAACAATAGGCATCATACCATTAAGGATTAACTCATATATGCCTGATATTTTTACTACTACACCTCTGACGTCTGGAGGCCTTGTCTCAGGGCCGAGGAACAAACTTTGATACATGAATGTATACTTTGAGGAACATCTAGACAATTCTCACACTGTGGAATTCATGTTCAGATAGGAAAAACAATGAAGCCTCAGAATCTGCAGGTGCGGTGTATCTTCTAACTTTCTAAATGTATAATATATTGTTACTATAACACTAGCTTTTCAACAGCACAGTAATCTTCTCATGGACTTACTTCGGCCTACATGAAAATCCATACAAAACAGTGACTATAAATCAACATTGCTCTTAAAGGCAATGAATACCCATTATAACTAAAATAAGTAGATATAACTGTTTACACTTATGAAAAAGCACAACAAATCCCCCTTCATTACAATGTAATCCAATAGAGAAGTTGGACTACATTGGAATGTCACAAAGGGCTTTTCATTCAGATTCTTCAGAGACATTAGTTCTTGTTTAAACTGTTCGTGACTCTCATGAAGATTTATTGAATGAGTCAATAATTTTGAGTGTAAGTCGGTGGTAACGACAGTACCCTCTACAACAGAATATAAGTCCGATAAATGTTTTTTCTGATTCTCCATCTCTGCATGAATACTCATTAGGTTCCTTTTCAGTGAACCAATCTCAAGTTCCAATGTCTTAATGGAGATGGAATTAACAGCTGATACACCGGTGGCAATGACAGTGCCCACTACGGCAAAGATTATGGCGGCTGTAATCGCAGAAACGAACCGCTTTGGTCGTCGACTTGTTGAAAACTGTTCTCTAGTCATGGTTTTCCTCGTCTGTTCCAGGATCTGTGTAATCCTTTCTTGGGAATAGCCGATGTGCATTTGATACCAAATCTTTATCTCCGGAGACGAAATCTCGGAAATGTTGAACTGTCTTTCGACGAAGACACGTGGATCCAAACTGACATAGATCTTTTGGGATAGAATCCTCTTATTCGTCAAGAGGAATCCCGTGGTATCCTGTAGCATGATCCCAGATGAAGGGCGTGGTACAGCAATCGGCTCGGCCTGGAACTCCTTCCCCAAGATCAGGATGATGTAGACAATGGCAACAACCTTCGATGCCATCTTGCGCTGAAATATATTGTATGACAAATATAAGTACATACATCTTCCACTTTTTATCACTCCTGCAAGAAAAGAGTTAATACGACCATACATCTTTGATTTGGCATCGTTTCTTTTCTTGGACAGAGCAAGTTCTCGATACAAAAGTGAGTCAAGAGATAATTAGTTACAGAGGAAAATACATGAGGATAGGTTAGTACATTTGTATGTTCATACTATACCAATCCTGGGTTTCCGTCTTTAGCTGGAACCTTGATATCTCTTCACTCCTCATCATCCGGCAATCCTTCCATTTGGCGAAGTTGTGACCTAGGATGACAAACACGTAATTGATTAATATGCACCCATTTCTCTATAAATTCATCCCCCTTAGGAATTTTGATCTTGTAGACCACAGGTGACAATTTGTCAATGATGACATAGGGTCCCTTCCAGGAAGGCAGGAACTTCTTTTCTTTCACCTGATCCCGGGTGAAGTGATAGAGTTAACCTGATCGGAAATTTGGTACTCCTTTTGAGTAGTCTTCAGATCATAGTAGGTTTTGGCACTTACGGCTGCTTTCTCCAGATTCTTCTGGGCAAATGCAAAAGCATGTTGAAGGTGCTTACGTAGATTCTCTATGTATTGATGGGCTGTTGAAGCATTTATCAAATTTTGATCTGTTGTCCGGTAGAGTAAATGCTGGGGTAACACCATCTTCCTTCCTGTGATCATTTCGAAGGGAGAAAGTTTGGTTGCTGCGCTTGGAGTGGCTCTGATGGCCATGAGAACCAGAGGCAACTTTACATCCCAGTCCTTCCCGGATTCATTGACAAATTTCTTTAGAATGTTGACAATTGTTTGGTTGTAGCGTTCCACTCCACCACTAGAGGCTGGTCGGTAAGCTATATGCAGCTTCCTTTTTACTCCCAGTATCTCCCACGTTTTTGTCATCACCTCAATAGTGAAATGACTTCTACGATCGGACTCTATGCGTTGAGGAAGACCGAACCTGGAAAACACGTGGTTAATGAGTAGAGACGCACACACACTTGAACTGCAAGTCTTGCAAGGCAAACATTCTACCCATTTTGTGAATAGACAAGTCACGGTTAACATGTATCTGTTGCCTTTTGATGAAGTTGTTACTGGTCCAATAAAGTAAATCTGGATGTCTGACCATGGCATGGACATCCCCCTTGTCATCAGCGGTGCCCGATGAGTGGGTGCTTGCGGCTGGAATTGACGGCATATTAAACATCCTTGACAATATGTGCGAACGTCTTGCAACATATGAGGCCAATAAGCGTAATCCCGTAGTAATTCATACGTTAACTTCTCACCTCGATGACCAGCCGTTGGGGCATCATGGGCGTGTTGTAACATCAAACCTCGGTATGCTGTGGGTACCACCCATTGTGAGATACCATTCTTAGAGGTTCTTACCAACAATCCATCCTGTAACGAGAATTGGGACTTACCCTTCATCAAAATTCGTATTTCTTCTTTGCCTGCACAGTCTTCCATAGTTACGGGACAATTCTGCGGATCTTCAATGTGTTTGTAAAACATACCAATAACTGGATCCCCCTTTTGACTCGCGATGAGATCCTCACTAGGGGAATCTTGGCTCCATTGTGCCACATTGGCTTTGGTTTCCTTTTGGGCCTGTCTTCTTGTCATTGCATCCACTTGGATAGTTCCCATGAGGTCATCAACGTTCAAGACTTCTCCATTAATGGCTGCTTGTTTAGCGAGGGAATCTGCCAAATCATTCCCCTCTTTATCCATACCTGGAGATTTTGTGTGACCTCTTACCTTCTTCCAGTAAATGGTGAGACCATGGGTGGTAACCATGTCGTCGATCTTACAAAACATTTTACCATGCTTGACAGGCTTATTGTTACTTCTTGCCATATTAGACCTTTTCCATCCAGGGAAGTACTCCACAAAGCTACTGCGAACATAATTAGAATCTGTGATTATAACAAACTCTTTAAGACCAGAATCAATAGCCATTTGTACAGCTTTATACACAGCAGTGAGCTCCGCGAACTGGCTACTTTTGGAACCAATTTTATATCCGACGGACATGTCTGGGAATGTGTTATTCCATACGATTCCGATACCTGCAACCAATTTGCGTTCAGTTTCTACATCGGTATGGAAAGAACAGCCATCAACATATACACATGGTAAGGATTTGCAGTATTCTTCTTCATAAGACTTGTATGGAGATGAATATTGCTCTTCCAGGAAATCATTTTGTGGCGATTCACCTGTATGTCCTGAATTGGAACAATCATGCAGTTCGGCTAATCCTTGAGCAACTGGATTCTTATTATTTTGTTTGTACCTGATTTCCAATGGCCATCCCATTAAGGACATCGTCCAGGCGGTTATCCTGCTGTTTGATAAATTCCCATCCTTGATTCTATCACTCTGCAAATATTGCAGGGGTTGGTGTGCAGTTTCCACAATGATCTTTTCGCCCTGGATAAAACTCCTGAAATATTGCAAAGCCCACACAGTTGACAGTAATGCTTTTTCACAGTCATTGAATTTTACCTCAACCGGTGACAAGGACTTGCTGGCATAGGCGATGATCTTGTTTAGGTTGTCCTGTTTTTGAAAAAGGACTGCACTCACGCTTTTGTCAGTGAAGCCTGTTTCAATGTAAAAGGGTTTTCCACCTTCTGGATAGGCAAGGCATGGGGCCTGGATAAGTCTGGTTTTGAGCTCATTCACAGCTTGCTCGTGGCATTCACTCCATTCCCATTTTACTCCTTTCTTCAGCAACTGCAAAAAAGGTTTTGTAATCTCGGCATAGTTATCTATGAACTTACGTGAATAGTTCATCATGCCCAGGAAGGATCTCAACTCCTTGGTATTTGTAGGTGACTTTGTGTTGTATCACTGCTTCCACCTTCTTCTTCTGTGGGTTAATTCCATCGGCAGTGATTTCGTGACCTAAAAAATTGACTTTGGTACGACACCATTGAGCCTTCTGTAAAGAGAGTTTTACACCAGCGTTTCCGAAGGGTAATCGGGTCCATGCATATTGTTGCTTTCCAAACGTAAAGGCCAGTTTGTACTGATCCCTTTTGTCCACTTTAATTGTCCAATATCCTTGCGCACAATCCAGAGCAGTGAAAATTTTGGATCCCTGTATTTGTGCCAAACTCTGGTCAATATACGGCACGGGCCATCCGGACATGTATACACGTTTGTTTAACTGCCTTAGGTCCGAACAGAGACGGAATTGACCATTGGGTTTGAGAATCCCAAGCACAGGATGGTTGAACGAACTGTGCACTGGACGGATGATCCCCCGCTTCTCCAAGTTTTTGACGATTTCCGATAGCGACTCATATGCCGCCAGCGGAAGTCGATATTGTTTAACATATACAGGGGGTGCATTGGGATCCGTTTGGATTCTTAGCAAACATGTCTTGGAATTCTGTGAAGAGCCCCTTTAGCTGTTGACGCTCCGACTCCTCGGAACATGCGTCAGCCACAGAGATTTGCTCTTCCACCCTTTCCTGAAATTCTGGAAAGATTTCAGGTTAACTTAACTCGTAAGCTTCTTCAAGCTCACTAGTTAAATTGTTTTGAGTATTGCGTACCTTATCCTTTCCTGTTTGGCATGACTCGTACTCCTTCTCATCGATCTCATGGTTGAAAATCAATGATGATTCTTCAATGTGGCATGTACCTTCTTCAGAGCTGAAAGGATAAACAGAGTGGATATTAAATAACCCCTCAGGTGTTGAGGAAAAATGTTGCTCCACTACCTGTTCTTCCATCAGGTATTCATCAGGAATAAGTCCAATGACATCATTTTGAAAACCAAAAGTGTAATACTCCGAATCCATAGCCAGACCAATTACAGTGTCTTTTTGTAGAGATATACTATGGGGAGCCATGTTATGAATTACCATATGCAATGGATCCTGATGAATGTTTACCATAGGAGTCGGCTTTACCTTCAGGCCGAGTTGCTGCATCCGGTTGGACAAACAGATCAAAGCATCTGCATTCTTCAGTCTTTGTCCCTTCTTTATTTGAATGGGAAGAAGAAATGGTTTACAGCCTTCAGGGATTTTAACTTCATCTGTAACCATGATACTCACGGCATAGGGCATCTGTTGTCCCCATCTCAAGGCTTGCTCTTCATTCTGGAATCCCTCCGGGTTCCCAGGTAATCTGGACCATAGAGTATTGTTGACTAGATCAATCTGCACGGCAAATCGGTGTAGAAGGTCATTACCTATGTACATTTGGTACCGTGGTTCATTCAACACAATGAATAAATGTTCTGTGGTTTTATCTCCTATGGAAATAGACAAAAGATATCTTGCAATCACATTATGACTCTGAATCTCCATCCAGATCATGAACCATTTGGTCCTGTGGAGAGGAAACTTTAATCATTTTAGGATTAGCAATCTGTTTCAAGAGACTCGGGCTTATGTAACTGGCTTCGGATTTCAGATCCAACTTGGCGTATTTCACCCGGGCCATATTGTTCACCTGTACGGGAATCAATAAGTTATCATTAACCTTCTCAATCCGTACCATGGATTGAGTATGCCTGGTCAGGTCCGCGACTTCGTAACTTCTCCCTTTAAGAGAAATAGTTAATGCATCCCCATCCAGGGTTACCTTTTCAATTCTGTCCTTCTGGATGGTTATGGTATGTGCGGCACCGTTGACGGCTTCCTCGGGCTCACCATTTTTCAGGATTGTGACATCCGGTGTTTGATTGTTCCTAAAATGCACTTCAACAGAGTTAAACCTTTCCTCAATCACATGACAATTACGTTGGGATGGTGCCTCAGAGGCAATGGGTGCCTTCACCTGAGTCCAGACGGCTTCATTGATGAAGTCTACTATGGAACTCAATCTTCTCAGGAGGTCGATTCCTATGATCAGCCGATCATAGGGAAGGTCCACAATCAGTGTGGGATGTCTAATTATCTTCTTGCCAATTTTGAATTTTAACCATGATGTACCTTTTACCTGCAAAGTGTCTCCGCCGACACTTATCAAAGAGCCATCAAACGATTTCAGTTTCGGCTTTTTTGCTGTCCCCTCCAATACTTGTTCGAAATAACTATATGACAATATAGTGGCTTGTGATCCTGTGTCAAGTAAACCCCTGATTGGCCCAATAAGTTCATCTTGGAGATAGGAATCAAGAAAATATCTGCCTTTGATCTGAAACAAATCACATAAAAAATTAGGGTGATCACTTATTTGACATTTGTTAAGGATTTGACCTTTCTGCAGCGTCGCGACCTCGCGGCGGCCGCAGCAGCCCCCACCTTCGGAGAACACTGGATCACATCACAGCTTACAGACGGCAGCTCGCAGGTTGACGCTGAGAGGATAGGATCACTCACTGGAGAAGACACATTAGTGCAGGAATCATCATGATTAGACTGTAAGATAGACAACATGTTAGACATCTCCTCCTTGGCCTCAATTTTAGGGTCAAGAACACTGCAAGGCAAAGTAGGATTAGAAATCACATTAGATTTTGTTACAACCATCTCAGTAGCCTTGCACCGGCCTGGGCTCTGACCCTGCCCTGCCTGCATTATGGGGCTGAGCTGGGTCCTGCAGTTACCCCTAAAAAAGACTCAGGCTGTTTTCCAGTTGACACCTGGGACATTTTACTAATGATCTCCTGTAATTTGGCTACTTGATCTGCCAAATGATCCAAACGATTGTTTGGTTTGCGCACAGTTACGACTTCTTGTGTTCCCTTATTAGAAGTGGGTGACCGACCACTAGGTGAGGTAGGGGATTCAGGCCTACCTTCCTTCTGTTGTCTGGGCCTGTTGTTCCAGCGCCTGTATCCTTGGGGACCTCTATTGTAATATTGGGGACGGTAGTTAGACCTCCCAGCACTGGAGTTATCCCCCTCTGGCCCATTGGGGCTCTGAGGTCTTGGTTGCTTGGGTCCTACCTGTTGTTGCTGGGTTTGTTGGACAGGTCCTGTAGACTGAGGGTACTTACGTGGCTGCGTTTCAAATTTGAAGCCAGGGTTTACCTTGGCTTCTGCTACGCTTTGTTCTGGGGACTTTTTATATCTCCTCTCACCTGTAGCATGGCATTCACTGATGTTATACAGTGAGGTGGCAGCCGTCACCAACCTGTCCAAGGGGGCTTGGAGATCAAGATCTCTAGCTAAGCTAAGCTTAATTTGCATGGGCATTGCATCATAAAACAGCTGTTTGAACTCCTCAGACTCCCAGTTTGGGGATCTATACGCCAACCCATAGGCATTTTTAAGGATGGGGAGGAATTCCCGGGGACTCTGATTGGGTCTACATGTGAGTTTATAGATATCACGTTTTGCAGCAGTCACAGTACGGTAAGGGCCAAATTCTAATTTGACCTCATGCAAAACATCCTGCCAATCCAGAATTCCCCTCTCCCTAAATGAAACAAAGTAGTGGCGATATTTACCATCAAATGCCTATGGTAGGAATCTGATCCTGTCCGCATCAGAATACAATTTTAAAGAATCCATGGTAGACTGGTACAGTTCTAAGTGATTGGCAATTTCAGCAGAACCCTTTTTAGAGAATTTGGGCACAGTGACATTTAGAAACTTAATAATACTCGAGGAGTTCTGATCCTTTTCTGAACACTGAGTATTGTTCTTTCTAGAGACCACCTCAGCATATGTTGGTCGTCTGAAACTCTCATCCCCCTGATGGGCAATCTTATGCCTGCGTGGTCGGGAATGGATCACACGCTTTCCCACATCACTGTCACAATCACTCACGCTCCGCTCACTCCCATCAGACCCTCTTGGCACAGGTGACTTAACCCTAACATTCCTCTCTAGAGGAGGACGTGGAGGGGCACTTCTGTACCCTTTTGCGTCGCTAGCGCCTAGTAAGGCGGTTACAGCTTGAAACGCCTGATTTAATTGGGTTAAGGCCTCCTGTTTAATCATGCTATCACCCTCGGGTGGCTTAGGGTCTCGGATGGATTGCGCTTTAAGAGCATGTGGTGACAACATATCTGCATTTTGGGGTGTGAGAATTGGAGGGTCTGGAGATCCCTCATGATCAGACAGATCACTTTGAACATTAGCTACAGTTTGGCTTAGTTCATTTGTTTGCTGCAGACTGTTATAACGGATGTGCAGCTCCTCTGCCTCACTTTTTAATTTGTTATAGGCAGCATGGCTGTGATCGAGCTCGCATTTTAAATCCTCGATCGATGCCTTTGAAGATTCTAATCTTTCTTCCATATGGGAAACATATGCTTGCACTTTCGTTATATGCACATGTCTACTCTCTGAGAGAATGCTGACCTCTAATAATGCATACAACATTGATGGCAACATCTTTAAGAGGTGTTGGTTTTTACTGGCAGTATTTTTAAGCACATCAAGATAAGTTAGATGTCTCCTGACTGTGCCAAGTGGCGTCCATACATCCACACATTCTCTCTTGGCTTCTGCCTGCAACTCACTTATCCATGCAGCCACATCATGATCCAAATCTAAATGTGAATTTACATATTCAACAACGTTCTGGATTAACTGCTCCGGGCTGGATGGACTATCTCCTGTTGCAACATCACTACCGGCTGCACTACCGGCTTCACTCATTTTCTTGCAATAAAGTTATACACAGATTTATGAATAATCTGGTTAGCCAAGAAAGGTATGGAACGGTTTACTATTTGCACAAATAATCAAAGAATGAACTCGATCTCGCTACCGGGGCCTCCATTTTATGTCGGGTATATAAAGCAAATGCTTTATATAAAGATAAAAAAAAAAAAATTTTAGCGGATCAAAAGAAAAATTATGCACAGGATATTGATCCGGGAGATGGACATAATCATCTCCACACGAGTTTGATCAAGAACCTGATTATTTTGTGCAATCAGTAAAACAGGGTACAAGCGTCTATGCAAAAATATAAATGGTTTATTATCCAATAGTTTAATATACAATCAAAAATGAATCAACATAAATTTCAATAATATACAATGATATGCAGTACCCAGAATTCACCACTACATGGTGCCAACAAAACACTACTCAACCAATATTATGCGATACAGCTTTAAATTTGTGAGAGAGATACAATCAATGGATTATGCGGAAAACTCAATCAAGAAGATGACAGATACGAGCCCTTGCTCCATCCAAAAATGATGACCAATCTCAGATACGGGGTAGTATTGCACAAAACTTATAAATTATTGGCTTGATGTCAAACTAGGGAATACTAAGATTCCTAACAGAGAGTTTCTCCAATATTATCCCCTTTATTCAGTTATATGCATCGTAACTGAAATAAGAGAGAATACTGATGTGGCAACTAACGTTACACGTCCGCAAATGAGCGGGTATCTGACTAAGTATCAAGCCAATTAATTTAGATCAATACTACATAAAACAAAAATATACATTACCCAAGGGTCAAGTGACGTGCAGAGTCTTGGGGCAGTCAGCTCTCAAGAGTTTTTCCCGATAATCCAAAATTCTCCAGAGATCTATAATCCAAATGTTTGTTTGATTGATTGTTTGTTTTTTTCTTTCTTTTTTTTTTTTTCTTTCTGGTAACTGGTTTCTTAACCCAAAACTTATCAGATGAACACGCCCTCTGAGTTTGGAACTTCCAATCATTGTTGGGTGGGCGTGGGCATTGATAAGGAACGTGACGTCATAATACTGCCCAGAATGCACTTTTGCTACTGATGTCGTATCAACTGCTCATATCTAGGTGGCACTGTTGTGTAAGCAATAGGCATCATACCATTAAGGGTTAACTCATATATGCCTGATATTTTTACTACTACACCTCTGACGTCTAGAGGCCTTGTCTCAGGGCCGAGGAACAAACTTTGATACATGAATGTATACTTGAGGAACATCTAGACAATTCTCACACTGTGGAATTCATGTTCAGATAGGAAAAACAATGAAGCCTCAGAATCTGCAGGTGCGGTGTACCTTCTAACCGTCTAAATGTATAATATATTGTTACTATAACACTAGCTTTTGAACGGCGCAGTAATCTTCTCATGGACTTACTTCGGCCTACATGAAAATCCATACAAAACAGTGAATATAAATCAACATTGCTCTTAAAAGCAATGAATACCCATTATAACTAAAATAAGTAGATATAACTGTTTACACTCATGAAAAAGCACAACAATGTGCTGGAAATTCATACACCATACACATCTTCGGTATTGTCCAGAGGTGCAGAAGTAGAGAACGGTGGGAGCCCACTGCCAAGGGCCAACCCACCTGATAAAATACTAGGTTGGGTCGACCTTCAGCAGGGGGCACGCACCCTTACTTTATAGGAAACCAAACAACTCAAATTCTGCATTTAATCCTCCTGCGAGTAGAGTGTTCAGTTCAAAAATACGTTGTGTCTCTAACCTTGACATTTTATTAATGTGGTTGCCCCCCCTCCAATCCCTATTCACCTTGTCAATAGCCACAAATTTAAGGCCTATTGGATTTTTATTATGTACTATTCTAAAGTGATTGGATAAAGAATGTGTATCCAATCCTTTTCTAATATTGGCCATATGTTCCGAAATGCGTTTTTTCGGTGTCCTTTTTGTCCTCCCCAAATACTGTTTACCACAAGGACATTCTATGATGTAAATTACATCTGTAGAATTGCATGACAGAAACTCTTTAATTGGGTGTTTATATTTGTTAGTAGTGAAAATGGTTTCATTGGAAATTCTGTGACTTTACAGTTTCCACATTGCCCACATTTAAAGAAACCATTGATGTTCGCCCACCCTTGGACTGAACATACCTGATTGGTTTCTTGCTTGACCGTCGGAGCTACTTTATTACTTAGACAAGGTGCTTTTGTGAATGTAATTAAAGGGTTTGTAGAGATAATGGGGCCCAAGGTTTTGTCTTTTTGTATTAGATACCAATATTTCCGTATTATATTTTGTACCTTTTTGTAATCACTATTGAAGGGTAAAACAATGCGTATTTCTCCTTCCTTCTGTTCTTTGTCTCTTTCCTCTCTTTCCTTAAAAAAATCTTCCCTCTTCATATCCCTAACTTTACTAAGGGCTCCTCCAAAAGTCCTACGGGATAATTTTTCTCTAAAAACGCTTCTTTCATTCCTTCTGCTTCTATTTCAAACTGGTCGTTTAAAGTGCAGTTGCGTTTTAACCTTCGGAATTGGCCCTGGGGTATGTTGATGAGCCAACTTGGAAGGTGGCAGCTACTGTATAAAATATAGCTGTTTCTAGAGGAAGGTTTAATATACGTGCAACACCTCAGCCTATTTTCTTCCACATAAATATTTAAATCCAAAAACTCTAATTTTTCTGTGCTTATGGCTCCCGAAAATTTAAGATTAAAAACATTAGAGCTCTATTGCCCACATCGATCGTTACCGGCCAACTATCTACAGGTAGAGTCCCCAAATCTTCTATAGTTTTGTGTCCAATAGGGAAGACACAGTGTTTTTCACTAGTGGCGTCAACACTTTCTCAAGGACTATTGCTAGGGGGGATAGTATAGAATTCACTGATGCCACAATAGGGCGGCCGGGTGGATCATCCAGAGTCTTATGCACTTTCGGAAGTACGTAAAATACTGGTGCCACCGGCGAATGATTAATCAAAAACTCATGTAATTTGTTATCTATCACCCCCCGATCAATATACCCTTATAACACATTCAGGATTTTCTTCTTTATATCAAACACAGGATTATGATCAAGTTAACGATATTTTTTTTACCACCCACATACAGGAAAATCCTCCAGGATACGGGGCTATTACACTAACGTGTGGCCTTTTGTATATAGGAGAGACCACGCAGACCATTAGAAACAGGATTTGTAAACACAAGTCAACAATTCGCAAGAAAAACGTATTGCTGCCGATACCTTTTCCCTTTGAGACCTGTAAACCTTCCATCTCAGGTGATAGAGCAGGTCTGCGACATGAAGAAGCTCTTATTAAGGAGGGAGGCGTTCTGGATCCACACGTTGGATACATTACAGCCCAGAGGTCTGAATAGGGATTATGAAGTAATGGCATTTTCATGTTTTTATTGATTAAATATTTATTGAGATATAATTGTTTCACAGGCGATAATGGGGAGACGTTGTCATATGCAATCAGAGGGCAGGGGAAATGTCTTGGTCATGTGATGTGATATGCGGTTATTTGATGATGTCATAAGCGTGTGATGTGATTGGATACCTATAAAATGAGATATATTGTCATTTGGATATGTGGCTGAGGAAGGCGACAGGTGCCGAAACGCGTCCATTTGAGGACTTTTGTTATTGGACAAATAAAGATTGAAGTAAGCAAGTAAACCAGGCAGCTGGGAATTTCTTAAATTGTACTTCGTGTTTGGATCCTTCCCCCTTTTCCCGTGCAGCCGTAACAGGAACGTGAGCTGTTGATTTGGACATATGGGGAATGTAAGATAATTACTATTTTTGGAGGTATTACTATCTATTATAAAAGTAGAGAAATTAAAATTTGGAAATTTGCTTTTACTCATTTTTACCAGTGTCATGAAGTACAATATGTGACGAGAAAACAGTCTCAGAACGGCCTGGATAAGTCAAAGGGTTTTAAAGTTATTGCCACATAAAGTGGCGGTGAAAACAGGCCCGGGGTTGAAGGGGTTAAAGCACATCTTGTTCGTTTCATTTCAAACCCATTGTGGTGGTGTATAGAGCCAAAAATGTCAGAATTGTGTCCATGTCCCAATATTTATGGACCTGACTGTATATGGCAGATGAGGCTTAACACTGGCAAATGTAAGGTTATGCACATGGGAAGGAATAATGCAAGTCACCCGTACATACTAAATGGTAAAACACTGGGTAACACTAATCTAATTCGTAGAAACCAGTGTCAGGCAGCTGCTGCCAAGGCCATTGAGATAATGGGTTGGATCAGAAGGGGCATAGATGGCGGTTAACGAGAACATAGTCCTGCCACTTTACACATCACACATGGAGTACTGTGTACAGTTCTGGGCTTCTGTGAACAAGGCAGACATAGCAGAGCTGGAGAGGGTCCAGAGGAGGGCAACTAAAGTAATAAATGGAAAGGGGGGTGTAACGGATCTCCTGGCACACCGACTGGGCACTCAGTTGATGGATGCTCCTAGTGCTTCCCGAGGGCTCCAAGCACTCCGCTTTACACCATAAGCACTGCCGACCCCACGAACCGCCGCAGCTTGGTTGGGATCTCGCCGTCTTCTACCCACCCTGGACCTACGACAAAGCTTCCAGGCTCCAGTGGGTGCACCTCTCTTCCTTCAGACAGCGATGCAGGAACAAGCTCTTAAAAGAGCTCAGGGATTATAGCCGGCGAGTATACAGCGTATAGCGATCCCCAGTGTAGATACAGCCACCCTTCCCCGCACACATGAGACGAGGCTCTATGCTGAGGGTAAACAGGAACTCCTTAATGAGGCTTCATGTCTGCCTTTAATGCAGGTCTTCCAGAAAGGGACACTCCCCTGGGGACCCTGTGGAAGACTAAGGCTACTTTCACACGGGCATTTAGGCTTTCCGTTTGTGAGATCCGTTCAGGGCTCAGCGGTCCAAAACGGACAGTTTTGCCCTAATCCATTCTGAATGGAAAAGGCTCCGCTCAGAATGCCTCAGTTTGCCTCCGATCAGTCTCCATTCCGCTCTGGAGGCCGCCTGCAGCGTTTTGGTGTCCGCCTGACGAAACTGAGCCAAACAGATCCGTCCTGGCACGCAATGTAAGTCTATGGGGACGGATCCGTTTTCACTGACACAATCTGGCACAACAGAAAACGGATCCGTCTCCCATTGACTTTCAATGGAGTTCATGACGGATCCGTCTTGGCTATGTTACAGATAATGCAATGGCAGATGCATGCGGTTCATGATGGATGCATGCGGTTGTATTATTGAAACGGATACATTTTTGCAGATCTATGACGGATCCGCACAAAATGCGAGTGTGAAAGTAGCCTGAGACAGTTTTTACATTAGCCAATCACATGCATTTACAGTATGGAAACACTCCCAGCAATTGTACACAACCGCCCCTCTGCCTGTGATACAACTAACAAACACAATGGGCTCTGCCTGTGATACAACTAACAAACACAATGGGCTCTGCCTGTGATACAACTAACAAACACAATGGGCTCTGCCTGTGATACAACTAACAAACACAATGGGCTCTGCCTGTGATACAACTAACAAACACAATGGGCTCTGCCTGTGATACAACTAACAAACACAATGGGCTCTGCCTGTGATACAACTAACAAACACAATGGGTTCTGCCTGTGATACAATTACCAAACACAATGGGCTCTGCCTGTGATACAATTACCAAACACAATGGGCTCTGCCTGTGATACAACTAACAAACACAATGGGCTCTGCCTGTGATACAATTACCAAACACAATGGGCTCTGCCTCTGATACAATTACCAAACACAATGGGCTAACAATCACTCACAGGCAGAAAACACACACTTTTCTCAAAACACAGAAAACACCCCAAAGCCCCACATATCCCCATAATGTATACATCCATGGATAGCTCTGATCTGGGCGAACAACATATCCAAAAATCACCCAGATCCGGGCAGGGGTTCCCGAATTCCATGGAATTCACATTTGACCGACCGCAAGCATGGCTTTCCTGCCCAAAACAGTTCCACAGATTTAGGCTGTGCGGCCGGTCTGCCTTCTCCTTCAAAGTTAGTATATGGGCCATAATCCGGAGGCAAGAGGCTGGAAAACAGGCCCCTCCAAAACCCAGTGCGAGGTTATTTTCGCCACAGGGGGACTACAGTACCCTGAAAGATTATCAAAATTAGGGTTATTCACTTTAGAAAAAAGACGACTGAGGGGAGATCTAATTACTATGTATAAATATATCAGGGGTCAGTACAGAGATCACTCCCATCATCTATTTATCCCCAGGTCTGTGACGAGGGGACATCCTCTGCGTCTGGAGGAAAGAAGGTTTGTACACAAACATAGAAGAGGATTCTTTACGGTAAGAGCAGTGAGACTATAGACTCTATACTGTAAGAGCAGTGAGACTATGGACTCTTTACTGTAAGAGCTGTGAGACTATAGACTCTATACTGTAAGGGCAGTGAGACTATGGACTCTTTACTGTGAGAGCAGTGAGACTATGGACTCTGTACTGTAAGAGCAGTGAGACTGTGGACTCTTTACTGTAAGAGCGGTGAGACTATGGACTCTTTACTGTAAGAGCGGTGAGACTATGGACTCTTTACTGTAAGAGCGGTGAGACTATGGACTCTTTACTGTAAGAGCGGTGAGACTATAGACTCTATACTGTAAGGGCAGTGAGACTATGGACTCTTTACTGTAAGAGCAGTGAGACTATGGACTCTATACTGTAAGAGCAGTGAGACTATGGACTCTTTACTGTAAGAGCAGTGAGACTATGGACTCTGTACTGTGAGAGCAGTGAGACTATGGACTCTGTACTGTAAGAGCAGTGAGACTATGGACTCTGTACTGTAAGAGCAGTGAGACTATGGACTCTATACTGTAAGAGCAGTGAGACTATGGACTCTGTACTGTAAGAGCAGTGAGACTATGGACTCTGTACTGTGAGAGCAGTGAGACTATGGACTCTGTACTGTAAGAGCAGTGAGACTATGGACTCTGTACTGTAAGAGCAGTGAGACTATGGACTCTTTACTGTAAGAGCAGTGAGACTATGGACTCTTTACTGTAAGAGCAGTGAGACTATGGACTCTTTACTGTAAGAGCAGTGAGACTATGGACTCTTTACTGTAAGAGCAGTGAGACTATGGACTCTGTACTGTAAGAGCAGTGAGACTATGGACTGTAAGAGCAGTGAGACTATGGACTCTATACTGTAAGAGCAGTGAGACTATGGACTCTTTACTGTGAGAGCAGTGAGACTATGGACTCTGTACTGTGAGAGCAGTGAGACTATGGACTCTGTACTGTAAGAGCAGTGAGACTATGGACTCTGTACTGTAAGAGCAGTGAGACTATGGACTCTTTACTGTAAGAGCAGTGAGACTATGGACTCTATACTGTAAGAGCAGTGAGACTATGGACTCTTTACTGTAAGAGCAGTGAGACTATGGACTCTTTACTGTAAGAACAGTGAGACTATGGACTATATACTGTAAGAGCAGTGAGACTATAGACTCTATACTGTAAGAGCAGTGAGACTATGGACTCTATACTGTAAGAGCAGTGAGACTATGGACTATATACTGTAAGAGCAGTGAGACTATAGACTCTATACTGTAAGAGCAGTGAGACTATGGACTCTATACTGTAAGAGCAGTGAGACTATGGACTATATACTGTAAGAGCAGTGAGACTATAGACTCTATACTGTAAGAGCAGTGAGACTATGGACTCTATACTGTAAGAGCAGTGAGACTATGGACTATATACTGTAAGAGCAGTGAGACTATAGACTCTATACTGTAAGAGCAGTGAGACTATGGACTCTATACTGTAAGAGCAGTGAGACTATGGACTCTATACTGTAAGAGCAGTGAGACTATGGACTTTACTGTAAGAGCAGTGAGACTATGGACTCTATACTGTAAGAGCAGTGAGACTATGGACTCTATACTGTAAGAGCAGTGAGACTATGGACTCTTTACTGTAAGAGCAGTGAGACTATGGACTCTATAATGTAAGAGCAGTGAGACTATGGACTCTATAATGTAAGAGCAGTGAGACTATGGACTCTATACTGTAAGAGCAGTGAGACTATGGACTCTTTACTGTAAGAGCAGTGAGACTATGGACTCTTTACTGTAAGAGCAGTGAGACTATGGACTCTATACTGTAAGAGCAGGGAGACTATGGACTCTTTACTGTAAGAGCAGTGAGACTATGGACTCTTTACGGTAAGAGCAGTGAGACTATGGACTCTGTACTGTAAGAGCAGTGAGACTATGGACTCTTTACTGTAAGAGCAGTGAGACTATGGACTCTATACTGTAAGAGCAGGGAGACTATGGACTCTATACTGTAAGAGCAGTGAGACTATGGACTCTTTACTGTAAGAGCAGTGAGACTATGGACTCTTTACTGTAAGAGCGGTGAGACTATGGACTCTTTACTGTAAGAGCGGTGAGACTATGGACTCTTTACTGTAAGAGCAGTGAGACTATGGACTCTTTACTGTAAGAGCAGTGAGACTATGGACTCTATAATGTAAGAGCAGTGAGACTATGGACTCTATAATGTAAGAGCAGTGAGACTATGGACTCTATACGGTAAGAGCAGTGAGACTATGGACTCTTTACGGTAAGAGCAGTGAGACTATGGACTCTTTACTGTAAGAGCAGTGAGACTATGGACTCTTTACTGTAAGAGCAGTGAGACTATGGACTCTTTACTGTAAGAGCAGTGAGACTATGGACTCTTTACTGTAAGAGCAGTGAGACTATGGACTCTATAATGTAAGAGCAGTGAGACTATGGACTCTTTACTGTAAGAGCAGTGAGACTATGGACTCTATACTGTAAGAGCAGTGAGACTATGGACTCTATACTGTAAGAGCAGTGAGACTATGGACTCTATACTGTAAGAGCAGTGAGACTATGGACTCTTTACTGTAAGAGCAGTGAGACTATGGACTCTTTACTGTAAGAGCAGTGAGACTATGGACTCTTTACTGTAAGAGCAGTGAGACTATGGACTCTATAATGTAAGAGCAGTGAGACTATGGACTCTATACTGTAAGAGCAGTGAGACTATGGACTCTTTACTGTAAGAGCAGTGAGACTATGGACTCTTTACTGTAAGAGCAGTGAGACTATGGACTCTTTACTGTAAGAGCAGTGAGACTATGGACTCTTTACTGTAAGAGCAGTGAGACTATGGACTCTGTACTGTAAGAGCAGTGAGACTATGGACTCTGTACTGTAAGAGCAGTGAGACTATGGACTCTGTACTGTAAGAGCAGTGAGACTATGGACTCTGTACTGTAAGAGCAGTGAGACTATGGACTCTATACTGTAAGAGCAGTGAGACTATGGACTCTGTACTGTAAGAGCAGTGAGACTATGGACTCTTTACTGTAAGAGCAGTGAGACTATGGACTCTTTACTGTAAGAGCAGTGAGACTATGGACTCTTTACTGTAAGAGCAGTGAGACTATGGACTCTATACTGTAAGAGCAGTGAGACTATGGACTCTATACTGTAAGAGCAGTGAGACTATGGACTTTACTGTAAGAGCAGTGAGACTATGGACTCTATACTGTAAGAGCAGTGAGACTATGGACTCTATACTGTAAGAGCAGTGAGACTATGGACTCTTTACTGTAAGAGCAGTGAGACTATGGACTCTATAATGTAAGAGCAGTGAGACTATGGACTCTATAATGTAAGAGCAGTGAGACTATGGACTCTATACTGTAAGAGCAGTGAGACTATGGACTCTTTACTGTAAGAGCAGTGAGACTATGGACTCTTTACTGTAAGAGCAGTGAGACTATGGACTCTATACTGTAAGAGCAGGGAGACTATGGACTCTTTACTGTAAGAGCAGTGAGACTATGGACTCTTTACGGTAAGAGCAGTGAGACTATGGACTCTGTACTGTAAGAGCAGTGAGACTATGGACTCTTTACTGTAAGAGCAGTGAGACTATGGACTCTATACTGTAAGAGCAGTGAGACTATGGACTCTATACTGTAAGAGCAGGGAGACTATGGACTCTATACTGTAAGAGCAGTGAGACTATGGACTCTTTACTGTAAGAGCAGTGAGACTATGGACTCTTTACTGTAAGAGCGGTGAGACTATGGACTCTTTACTGTAAGAGCGGTGAGACTATGGACTCTTTACTGTAAGAGCAGTGAGACTATGGACTCTTTACTGTAAGAGCAGTGAGACTATGGACTCTATAATGTAAGAGCAGTGAGACTATGGACTCTATAATGTAAGAGCAGTGAGACTATGGACTCTATACGGTAAGAGCAGTGAGACTATGGACTCTTTACGGTAAGAGCAGTGAGACTATGGACTCTTTACTGTAAGAGCAGTGAGACTATGGACTCTTTACTGTAAGAGCAGTGAGACTATGGACTCTTTACTGTAAGAGCAGTGAGACTATGGACTCTTTACTGTAAGAGCAGTGAGACTATGGACTCTATAATGTAAGAGCAGTGAGACTATGGACTCTTTACTGTAAGAGCAGTGAGACTATGGACTCTATACTGTAAGAGCAGTGAGACTATGGACTCTATACTGTAAGAGCAGTGAGACTATGGACTCTATACTGTAAGAGCAGTGAGACTATGGACTCTTTACTGTAAGAGCAGTGAGACTATGGACTCTTTACTGTAAGAGCAGTGAGACTATGGACTCTTTACTGTAAGAGCAGTGAGACTATGGACTCTATAATGTAAGAGCAGTGAGACTATGGACTCTATACTGTAAGAGCAGTGAGACTATGGACTCTTTACTGTAAGAGCAGTGAGACTATGGACTCTTTACTGTAAGAGCAGTGAGACTATGGACTCTTTACTGTAAGAGCAGTGAGACTATGGACTCTTTACTGTAAGAGCAGTGAGACTATGGACTCTTTACTGTAAGAGCAGTGAGACTATGGACTCTGTACTGTAAGAGCAGTGAGACTATGGACTCTGTACTGTAAGAGCAGTGAGACTATGGACTCTGTACTGTAAGAGCAGTGAGACTATGGACTCTGTACTGTAAGAGCAGTGAGACTATGGACTCTATACTGTAAGAGCAGTGAGACTATGGACTCTGTACTGTAAGAGCAGTGAGACTATGGACTCTTTACTGTAAGAGCAGTGAGACTATGGACTCTTTACTGTAAGAGCAGTGAGACTATGGACTCTTTACTGTAAGAGCAGTGAGACTATGGATTCTTTACTGTAAGAGCAGTGAGACTATGGAGCTCTCTGCCTGAGGAGGTGGTGATGGTGAGGACAATAAAGGAATTCAAGAGGGGCCTAGATGTATTTCTGGAGTGTAATAATATTACAGGCTATAGCTACTAGAGAGGGGTCGGTGATCCAGGGAGTTATTCTGATTGGATTCGGGAAGGATTTTTTTATTCCCCTAAAGTGGGGAAAATTGGCTTCTACCTCACAGGGTTAAGTTCAATGTTCTGTTAATCTGAATTTTATGTGACGGATCAGAACACAATAGTCTAAGTCAGTGAAGTGAAATGAGAAATATATAAATAAAACTATTGTTTAGAAATAGAAAACAGAAAACTGCCATGTGCGTATGTATTCACCCCCTTTGTTAGGAAGCCCATAAAAAGCTCTGGTGCAACCAATTACCTTCAGAAGTCACATAATTAGTGACATGATGTCACCTGTGTGTAATCTAAGTGTCACATGATCGGTCATTACATATACACACCAGAGGCTGCAACACCTAAGAGGCATCACTAACCAAACACTGCCATGAAGACCAAGGAACTCTCCAAACAAGTAAGGGACAATGTTACTGAGAAGTACAAGTCAGAGTTAGGTTATAAAAAAATATCCAAATCTTTGATGATCCCCAGGAGCACCATCAAATCTATCATAACCAGATGGAAAGAACATGGCACAAGAGCAAACCTGCCACGAGACGGCCGCCCACCAAAACTGATGGACTGGGCAAGGAGGGCATTAATCAGAGAGGCAGCACAGAGACCTAAGGTGACCCTGGAGGAGCTGCAGAGTGTGAGAGCTAGGATTTATTCCTCTATACATAACATTGTGTTATTTTGTCCTATTTGTTGTTTGCTTCACAATAAAAAGAAAAACAAACATCTTCCTAGTTGTCGGCAGGTTCTGTAATTACATGATGCAAATCCTCCAACAATCCATGTTAGTTCCAGGTTGTGAGGCACCAAAATACAAAAAAAGTCAAGGGGGGGGGGGGGTGAATACTTTTGCAAGGCACTGTATAATATACAGAGATATAATATACAAAGGTTGCCAGGTTCAGGGTTTGGAAAGAGTTAATCCCCCAGCAGGGTGGAGATCATAAACTCCTGAACAGACAATCCTTCCGCATCTTCAGGATGGGCTCATGGATTCATTTCACCAGTTTGGTTTAAATTTCCTGTATTTCATTGATTTCTTATCATGCGTATATATATATATATATATATGTGTCTGGGCGTATCTCGTCCGGTTTTAGCCGCTTGTAATTAGTGGTACTCGTTATATGAGCCCAAGTTTCTATGTCCATTTTGTCATGAGTAAAGATCAGCGTTACATGATCCGAAACGCGCAGACATGGATTTTGTATCGGATTTTACTGTGTACATGGAATAAAGGCCGTCACTTGTTTGGAAGCTGGACATCGTCCTTAGTTGTTGTATACTGTGCTGCGCCAGATTCCAGCGCGGTGCGCGCTGCCACATTGCATTTGTTTCAGATGAGCACAGCCTCTTTACCTCTATTTATGTAATACGCAGCACCTCCCTGCAGTCACCACCAGGGGGCACTCACTGCATACAGAGATGTAATACGCAGCACCTCCCTGCAGTCACCACCAGGGGGCACTCACTGCATACAGAGATGTAATACGCAGCACCTCCCTACAGTCACCACCAGGGGGCACTCACTGCATACAGAGATGTAATTCGCAGCACCTCCCTGCAGTCACCACCAGGGGGCACTCACTGCATACAGAGATGTAATACGCAGCACCTCCCTGCAGTCACCACCAGGGGGCACTCACTGCATGCAGAGATGTAATACGCAGCACCTCCCTGCAGTCACCACCAGGGGGCACTCACTGCATACAGAGATGTAATACACAGAGATGTGATACACAGAGATATAATACACAGAGATGTAATATACAGAGATGTAATACACAGAGATGTAATATACAGAGATGTAATATACAGAGATATAATACACAGAGATATAATATACAGAGATGTGATACATAGTGATGAGCGGGAGGTGCCATATTCGGTTTCGCGATATTTCGCGAATATTCGCATGAATATTCGTGTTATATTCGTCGAAATCGAATATTCGCAATTATTCCAATTATCGCGAAATTATTTTTCGCATATTGCGAAAATTTATCTTGATAGTATAAGGCAACGTTCCTATGCTAATGACTATGGCTAGGCTAATATGTGTATATTACGAAATTTCGTAATATTGCTCTAACTTCGTCTCTTAGAATATTACGAATATTCTAAAAGACGAAGTTAGAGCAATATTAAGAACATTTGCAAAAGTCGAAATTGCGATGCGAGTAATATAACACAAAATAGTCGCATGAAGATTTAAACTTAGCACTGCTATATTCCATATTAGGCTAGAATATGGAATATAGCTGTGCTAAATTGAAATCTTCATGCGACTATTTCGTGTTATATTACTCGCATCGCAATTTCGACTTTTGCAAATGTTCTTAATATTGCTCTAACTTCGTCTTTTAGAATATTCGTAATATTCTAAGAGACGAAGTTAGAGCAATATTACGAAATTTCGTAATATACACATAGATTGTATTTAAGCTAATATACTGCTATAGTAATAATTTTTAATAGTGTACATATTTTACAAAACTTAAGTTCAGAAGAGGCAAAAAAAATTACAGGAAAAAAAAGGGATTATAGCACTATATTAGCTAAATTACAATCTATATGTGTATTTTACGAAATTTCGTAATATTGCTCTAACTTCGTCTTTTAGAATATTCGTAATATTCTAAGAGACGAAGTTAGAGCAATATTACGAAATTTCTAAAAGACGAAGTTAGAGCAATATTAAGAACATTTGAAAAAGTCGAAATTGCGATGCGACTAATATAACACGAAATATTCGCATGAAGATTTCAACTTAGCACAGCTATACTCCATATTAGGCTAGAATATGGAGTAGAGCAGTGCTAAGTTGAAATCTTCATGCGAATATTTCGTGTTATATTACTCGCATCGCAATTGCGACTATTGCGAAATTTCGTAAAATACACATATAGATTAGATTGTAATTTAGCTAATATGGAATATAGCAGCAAGTTGAAAACGCCACTGACTGGAGCAGCCAGGAAGCCAGGAATCCAAAGGACAGGTAAGAACAACTTTAGGGAAGTGGGAAAGAAAAAAATATAATAAAAAAAAAAAGAAAAAAAACGAATATTCTATTTCGCGAATATATAGAACAATATTCTAAATATTCGCGAAATCTCGAAATTGCGATATTCGAGAAAAAAATTCGCAATTCGAATATTCGCGCTCAACACTAGTGATACACAGAGATATAATATACAGAGATGTGATACACAGAGATATAATACACAGAGATATAATACACAGAGATATAATACACAGAGATGTAATATACAGAGATGTAATATACAGAGATGTAATACACATTTATGTAATATACAGAGATGTGATACACAGAGATATAATATACAGAGATGTGATACACATTGATGTAATATACAGCACCTCCCTGCAGTCACCACCAGGGGGCACTCACTGCATACAGATAATACAGCGATCTGAATAGTGTGCAGTGGGCTCCCCCTGGTGATGATTGCAGGAAGTACAGCTCTCTCATCCTCCCTGCTCCGCGCTGACTCCTGGGCATTCAGCACAGTCTGATGGAGGCCGTGTACACGAGGCTCAGTCTGACCCAATACGCTGGTGTCCGCCATCGCTCCGCAGAATCTCCGCCACAATCGCGTCTGCCCGAATCTTTATCACATGGGACAATATATGATATCTCCAGCAGATCGTCAGGAATCCATCAGCAAGCAGGCCGGAGCCACATTGTAAGCTTAGCTACCGTATCACATAGGGTGGAATTAGATACACAACTCAGCAGACTGTCACATATAGTAATACTAGATACACAAAAGACAGTATCACACAGGAGAGGATTAGATACACAAAAGACAGTATCACACAGGAGAGGATTAGATACACAAAAGACAGTATCACACAGGAGAGGATTAGATACACAAAAGACAGTATCACACAGGATAGGATTAGATACACAGCTCAGCAGACAGTATCACACAGGATAGGATTAGATACACAGCTCAGCAGACAGTATCACACAGGATAGGATTAGATACACAGCTCAGCAGACAGTATCACACAGGATAGGATTAGATACACAGCTCAGCAGACAGTATCACACAGGATAGGATTAGATACACAGCTCAGCAGACAGTATCACACAGGAGAGGATTAGATACACAGCTCAGCAGACAGTATCACACAGGATAGGATTAGATACACAGCTCAGCATACAGTATCACACAGGATAGGATTAGATACACAGTTCAGCAGACAGTATCACACAGGATAGGATTAGATACACAGCTCAGCAGACAGTATCACACAGGATAGGATTAGATACACAGCTCAGCAGACAGTATCACACAGGATAGGATTAGATACACAGCTCAGCAGACAGTATCACACAGGATAGGATTAGATACACAGCTCAGCAGACAGTATCACACAGGATAGGATTAGATACACAGTTCAGCAGACAGTATCACACAGGATAGGATTAGATACACAGCTCAGCAGACAGTATCACACAGGAGAGGATTAGATACACAGCTCAGCAGACAGTATCACACAGGATAGGATTAGATACACAGCTCAGCAGACAGTATCACACAGGATAGGATTAGATACACAGCTCAGCAGACAGTATCACACAGGAGAGGATTAGATACACAGCTCAGCAGACAGTATCACACAGGATAGGATTAGATACACAGCTCAGCAGACAGTATCACACAGGATAGGATTAGATACACAGCTCAGCAGACAGTATCACACAGGACAGGATTAGATACACGGCTCAGCAGACAGTATCACACAGGATAGGATTAGATACACAGCTCAGCAGACAGTATCACACAGGATAGGATTAGATACACAGCTCAGCAGACAGTATCACACAGGATAGGATTAGATACACAGCTCAGCAGACAGTATCACACAGGATAGGATTAGATACACAGCTCAGCAGACAGTATCACACAGGATAGGATTAGATACACAGCTCAGCAGACAGTATCACACAGGAGAGGATTAGATACACAGCTCAGCAGACAGTATCACACAGGACAGGATTAGATACACAGCTCAGCAGACAGTATCACACAGGATGGGATTAGATACACAGCTCAGCAGACAGTATCACACAGGATAGGATTAGATACACAGCTCAGCAGACAGTATCACACAGGATAGGATTAGATACACAGCTCAGCAGACAGTATCACACAGGATAGGATTAGATACACAGCTCAGCAGACAGTATCACACAGGATAGGTTTAGATACACAGCTCAGCAGACAGTATCACACAGGAGAGGATTAGATACACAGCTCAGCAGACAGTATCACACAGGATAGGATTAGATACACAGCTCAGCATACAGTATCACACAGGATAGGATTAGATACACAGTTCAGCAGACAGTATCACACAGGATAGGATTAGATACACAGCTCAGCAGACAGTATCACACAGGATAGGATTAGATACACAGCTCAGCAGACAGTATCACACAGGAGAGGATTAGATACACAGCTCAGCAGACAGTATCACACAGGATAGGATTAGATACACAGCTCAGCAGACAGTATCACACAGGATAGGATTAGATACACAGTTCAGCAGACAGTATCACACAGGATAGGATTAGATACACAGCTCAGCAGACAGTATCACACAGGAGAGGATTAGATACACAGCTCAGCAGACAGTATCACACAGGATAGGATTAGATACACAGCTCAGCAGACAGTATCACACAGGATAGGATTAGATACACAGCTCAGCAGACAGTATCACACAGGAGAGGATTAGATACACAGCTCAGCAGACAGTATCACACAGGATAGGATTAGATACACAGCTCAGCAGACAGTATCACACAGGATAGGATTAGATACACAGCTCAGCAGACAGTATCACACAGGACAGGATTAGATACACGGCTCAGCAGACAGTATCACACAGGATAGGATTAGATACACGGCTCAGCAGACAGTATCACACAGGATAGGATTAGATACACAGCTCAGCAGACAGTATCACACAGGATAGGATTAGATACACAGCTCAGCAGACAGTATCACACAGGATAGGATTAGATACACAGCTCAGCAGACAGTATCACACAGGATAGGATTAGATACACAGCTCAGCAGACAGTATCACACAGGAGAGGATTAGATACACAGCTCAGCAGACAGTATCACACAGGATAGGATTAGATACACAGCTCAGCAGACTGTATCACACAGGATAGGATTAGATACACAGCTCAGCAGACTGTATCACACAGGATAGGATTAGATACACAGCTCAGCAGACAGTATCACACAGGATAGGATTAGATACACAGCTCAGCAGACAGTATCACACAGGATAGGATTAGATACACAGCTCAGCAGACAGTATCACACAGGACAGGATTAGATACACAGCTCAGCAGACAGTATCACACAGGATAGGATTAGATACACAGCTCAGCAGACAGTATCACACAGGATAGGATTAGATACACAGCTCAGCAGACAGTATCACACAGGATAGGATTAGATACACAGTTCAGCAGACAGTATCACACAGGATAGGATTAGATACACAGCTCAGCAGACAGTATCACACAGGATAGGATTAGATACACAGCTCAGCAGACAGTATCACACAGGATAGGATTAGATACACAGCTCAGCAGACAGTATCACACAGGAGAGGATTAGATACACAGCTCAGCAGACAGTATCACACAGGACAGGATTAGATACACAGCTCAGCAGACAGTATCACACAGGATAGGATTAGATACACAGCTCAGCAGACTGTATCACACAGGATAGGATTAGATACACAGCTCAGCAGACAGTATCACACAGGATAGGATTAGATACACAGCTCAGCAGACAGTATCACACAGGATAGGATTAGATACACAGCTCAGCAGACAGTATCACACAGGAGAGGATTAGATACACAGCTCAGCAGACAGTATCACACAGGATAGGATTAGATACACAGCTCAGCATACAGTATCACACAGGATAGGATTAGATACACAGTTCAGCAGACAGTATCACACAGGATAGGATTAGATACACAGCTCAGCAGACAGTATCACACAGGATAGGATTAGATACACAGCTCAGCAGACAGTATCACACAGGATAGGATTAGATACACAGCTCAGCAGACAGTATCACACAGGATAGGATTAGATACACAGCTCAGCAGACAGTATCACACAGGATAGGATTAGATACACAGCTCAGCAGACAGTATCACACAGGATAGGATTAGATACACAGCTCAGCAGACAGTATCACACAGGAGAGGATTAGATACACAGCTCAGCAGACAGTATCACACAGGATAGGATTAGATACACAGCTCAGCAGACAGTATCACACAGGATAGGATTAGATACACAGCTCAGCAGACAGTATCACACAGGAGAGGATTAGATACACAGCTCAGCAGACAGTATCACACAGGATAGGATTAGATACACAGCTCAGCAGACAGTATCACACAGGATAGGATTAGATACACAGCTCAGCAGACAGTATCACACAGGACAGGATTAGATACACGGCTCAGCAGACAGTATCACACAGGATAGGATTAGATACACAGCTCAGCAGACAGTATCACACAGGATAGGATTAGATACACAGCTCAGCAGACAGTATCACACAGGATAGGATTAGATACACAGCTCAGCAGACAGTATCACACAGGATAGGATTAGATACACAGCTCAGCAGACAGTATCACACAGGATAGGATTAGATACACAGCTCAGCAGACAGTATCACACAGGAGAGGATTAGATACACAGCTCAGCAGACAGTATCACACAGGACAGGATTAGATACACAGCTCAGCAGACAGTATCACACAGGATGGGATTAGATACACAGCTCAGCAGACAGTATCACACAGGATAGGATTAGATACACAGCTCAGCAGACAGTATCACACAGGATAGGATTAGATACACAGCTCAGCAGACAGTATCACACAGGATAGGATTAGATACACAGCTCAGCAGACAGTATCACACAGGATAGGTTTAGATACACAGCTCAGCAGACAGTATCACACAGGAGAGGATTAGATACACAGCTCAGCAGACAGTATCACACAGGATAGGATTAGATACACAGCTCAGCATACAGTATCACACAGGATAGGATTAGATACACAGTTCAGCAGACAGTATCACACAGGATAGGATTAGATACACAGCTCAGCAGACAGTATCACACAGGATAGGATTAGATACACAGCTCAGCAGACAGTATCACACAGGAGAGGATTAGATACACAGCTCAGCAGACAGTATCACACAGGATAGGATTAGATACACAGCTCAGCAGACAGTATCACACAGGATAGGATTAGATACACAGTTCAGCAGACAGTATCACACAGGATAGGATTAGATACACAGCTCAGCAGACAGTATCACACAGGAGAGGATTAGATACACAGCTCAGCAGACAGTATCACACAGGATAGGATTAGATACACAGCTCAGCAGACAGTATCACACAGGATAGGATTAGATACACAGCTCAGCAGACAGTATCACACAGGAGAGGATTAGATACACAGCTCAGCAGACAGTATCACACAGGATAGGATTAGATACACAGCTCAGCAGACAGTATCACACAGGATAGGATTAGATACACAGCTCAGCAGACAGTATCACACAGGACAGGATTAGATACACGGCTCAGCAGACAGTATCACACAGGATAGGATTAGATACACGGCTCAGCAGACAGTATCACACAGGATAGGATTAGATACACAGCTCAGCAGACAGTATCACACAGGATAGGATTAGATACACAGCTCAGCAGACAGTATCACACAGGATAGGATTAGATACACAGCTCAGCAGACAGTATCACACAGGATAGGATTAGATACACAGCTCAGCAGACAGTATCACACAGGAGAGGATTAGATACACAGCTCAGCAGACAGTATCACACAGGATAGGATTAGATACACAGCTCAGCAGACTGTATCACACAGGATAGGATTAGATACACAGCTCAGCAGACTGTATCACACAGGATAGGATTAGATACACAGCTCAGCAGACAGTATCACATAGGATAGGATTAGATACACAGCTCAGCAGACAGTATCACACAGGATAGGATTAGATACACAGCTCAGCAGACAGTATCACACAGGATAGGATTAGATACACAGCTCAGCAGACAGTATCACACAGGACAGGATTAGATACACAGCTCAGCAGACAGTATCACACAGGATAGGATTAGATACACAGCTCAGCAGACAGTATCACACAGGATAGGATTAGATACACAGCTCAGCAGACAGTATCACACAGGATAGGATTAGATACACAGTTCAGCAGACAGTATCACACAGGATAGGATTAGATACACAGCTCAGCAGACAGTATCACACAGGATAGGATTAGATACACAGCTCAGCAGACAGTATCACACAGGATAGGATTAGATACACAGCTCAGCAGACAGTATCACACAGGAGAGGATTAGATACACAGCTCAGCAGACAGTATCACACAGGACAGGATTAGATACACAGCTCAGCAGACAGTATCACACAGGATAGGATTAGATACACAGCTCAGCAGACTGTATCACACAGGATAGGATTAGATACACAGCTCAGCAGACTGTATCACACAGGATAGGATTAGATACACAGCTCAGCAGACAGTATCACATAGGATAGGATTAGATACACAGCTCAGCAGACAGTATCACACAGGATAGGATTAGATACACAGCTCAGCAGACAGTATCACACAGGACAGGATTAGATACACAGCTCAGCAGACAGTATCACACAGGATAGGATTAGATACACAGCTCAGCAGACAGTATCACACAGGATAGGATTAGATACACAGCTCAGCAGACAGTATCACACAGGATAGGATTAGATACACAGTTCAGCAGACAGTATCACACAGGATAGGATTAGATACACAGCTCAGCAGACAGTATCACACAGGATAGGATTAGATACACAGCTCAGCAGACAGTATCACACAGGATTGGATTAGATACACAGCTCAGCAGACAGTATCACACAGGATAGGATTAGATACACAGCTCAGCAGACAGTATCACACAGGATAGGATTAGATACACAGCTCAGCAGACAGTATCACATCGGATAGGATTAGATACACAGCTCAGCAGACAGTATCGCACAGGATAGGATTAGATACACAGCTCAGCAGACTGTATCACACAGGATAGGATTAGATACACAGCTCAGCAGACAGTATCACACAGGCAGGATTAGATACACAGCTCAGCAGACAGTATCACACAGGCAGGATTAGATACACAGCTCAGCAGACTGTATCACACAGGATTAGATACACAGCTCAGCAGACTGTATCCTGGGACCAGCGGTGGTTACCTCCGATCTCGCTCCTTGGTGCCCCCAGGATGCAGCCGTCTCCAGCTCCTCCACAGCGTCGTCCATGGGGTGGGGGACATTGTTCTTCTGTCACCACCTCCTGCCCCGGATCCAGGGGATGACCTAGGATGGAGCGGGCCTTCCTAAGGAGCGTATCTAATCTCTGTCTCTGCTCCCCGAGCACCACAGAATAGGGCTGATGCCACCGCTGAGGAGCGTCCCCTGGACTCCAGAGGACCTCAGTCTCCTCAGCAGATGGAGTCCGCTCTGCCCCATCAGAGTTCTGGCTCCAGTCCAGTTTGCTGTTCAGGTGAAGGTTCCGCCACCTCAATGTCCGTTCCCTGTATGTTCACCGGATCCAGAGGGCCTGTGTCTGCGGCGATCCCCCGCCAGCTCCTTGGTTGTGGCCGCGTTGATGTGGAGCTGGTTCCGCTGACTCCAGTCCACAGAATCCTGTGTCCCCTGTCAGTTCTGAGTCGTCCTCACCTGTGATAAGGCCACAGGGCCGGCGCCACCCATAAGCAGAGTAGGCCACCGCGTGGAGCGCACGCTTGCTGAAGGCGCCGGCGCTCTGGAGTCTAGCCGCCAGTGGCGTTGCGAGGTGGGTGCGGGGGGTGCGGGCAGCTCCGGGTGAGACCAGTCTGATGGGGTGTCACCCCCCGCCTTGTACTTGTGTTGCTGATCTGATCCTGTACTTCAGCGCGCAATCCCGCGAGACCCGTGGCCTCCCGTGGTGGGTCTCGCTGGATCACGCGCCGCAGGACGGGATTGCGCGCCAAAGACACTGAACTTAACTGAACTCATACTCGAGCAGCCGGCAAGTACAGGATCAGCGACACAGTGTGGGGGGCAAATTACATAATGTGAGGCAGTGTGGGGGGCATATTACATAATGTGGGGCAGTGTGGGGGGCATATTACATAATGTGAGGCAGTGTGGGGGGCAAATTACATAATGTGAGGCAGTGTGGGGGGCATATTACATAATGTGGGGCAGTGTGGGGGGCATATTACATAATGTGGGGCAGTGTGGGGGGCATATTACATAATGTGGGGCAGTGTGGGGGGCAAATTACATAATGTGGGGCAGTGTGGGGGGCATATTACATAATGTGAGGCAGTGTGGGGGGCAAATCACATAATGTGGGGCAGTGTGGGGGGCATATTACATAATGTGGGGCAGTGTGGGGGGCATATTACATAATGTGGGGCAGTGTGGGGGGCAAATTACATAATGTGGGGCAGTGTGGGGGGCATATTACATAATGTGAGGCAGTGTGGGGGGCAAATCACATAATGTGGGGCAGTGTGGGGGGCATATTACATAATGTGGGGCAGTGTGGGGGGCATATTACATAATGTGAGGCAGTGTGGGGGGCAAATTACATAATGTGGGGCAGTGTGGGGGGCAAATCACATAATGTGGGGCAGTGTGGGGGGCAAATTACATAATGTGAGGCAGTGTGGGGGGCAAATTACATAATGTAGGGCAGTGTGGGGGGCATATTACATAATGTGAGGCAGTGTGGGGGGCAAATCACATAATGTGGGGCAGTGTGGGGGGCAAATTACATAATGTGAGGCAGTGTGGGGGGCATATTACATAATGTGGGGCAGTGTGGGGGCAAATCACATAATGTGAGGCAGTGTGGGGGGCATATTACATAATGTGGGGCAGTGTGGGGGGCATATTACATAATGTGAGGCAGTGTGGGGGGCATATTACATAATGTGAGGCAGTGTGGGGGGCAAATCACATAATGTGGGGCAGTGTGGGGGGCAAATCACATAATGTGGGGCAGTGTGGGGGGCATATTACATAATGTGAGGCAGTGTGGGGGGCAAATCACATAATGTGGGGCAGTGTGGGGGGCAAATTACATAATGTGAGGCAGTGTGGGGGGCATATTACATAATGTGGGGCAGTGTGGGGGCAAATCACATAATGTGAGGCAGTGTGGGGGGCATATTACATAATGTGGGGCAGTGTGGGGGGCATATTACATAATGTGAGGCAGTGTGGGGGGCATATTACATAATGTGAGGCAGTGTGGGGGGCAAATCACATAATGTGGGGCAGTGTGGGGGGCAAATTACATAATGTGAGGCAGTGTGGGGGGCATATTACATAATGTTAGGCAGTGTGGGGGGCAAATTACATAATGTGAGGCCGTGTGGGGGGCATATTACATAATGTGAGGCAGTGTGGGGGGCAAATCACACAATGTGAGGCAGTGTGGGGGGCATATTACATAATGTGGGGCAGTGTGGGGGGCATATTACATAATGTGGGGCAGTGTGGGGGGCATATTACATAATGTGAGGCAGTGTGGGGGGCATATTACATAATGTGAGGCAGTGTGGGGGGCAAATCACACAATGTGAGGCAGTGTGGGGGGCAAATCACACAATGTGAGGCAGTGTGGGGGGCATATTACATAATGTGAGGCAGTGTGGGGGGCAAATTACATAATGTGAGGCAGTGTGGGGGGCAAATTACATAATGTGGGGCAGTGTGGGGGGCAAATCACATAATGTGGGGCAGTGTGGGGGCAAATTACATAATGTGGGGCAGTGTGGGGGGCAAATCACATAATGTGAGGCAGTGTGGGGGGCATATTACATAATGTGGGGCAGTGTGGGGGGCATATTACATAATGTGAGGCAGTGTGGGGGGCATATTACATAATGTGAGGCAGTGTGGGGGGCAAATCACATAATGTGGGGCAGTGTGGGGGGCAAATCACATAATGTGGGGCAGTGTGGGGGGCATATTACATAATGTGAGGCAGTGTGGGGGGCAAATCACATAATGTGGGGCAGTGTGGGGGGCAAATTACATAATGTGAGGCAGTGTGGGGGGCATATTACATAATGTGGGGCAGTGTGGGGGCAAATCACATAATGTGAGGCAGTGTGGGGGGCATATTACATAATGTGGGGCAGTGTGGGGGGCATATTACATAATGTGAGGCAGTGTGGGGGGCATATTACATAATGTGAGGCAGTGTGGGGGGCAAATCACATAATGTGGGGCAGTGTGGGGGGCATATTACATAATGTGAGGCAGTGTGGGGGGCAAATTACATAATGTGAGGCAGTGTGGGGGGCAAATCACACAATGTGAGGCAGTGTGGGGGGCAAATTACATAATGTGGGGCAGTGTGGGGGGCAAATCACATAATGTGGGGCAGTGTGGGGGCAAATTACATAATGTGAGGCAGTGTGGGGGGCAAATCACATAATGTGAGGCAGTGTGGGGGGCATATTACATAATGTGGGGCAGTGTGGGGGGCAAATTACATAATGTGAGGCAGTGTGGGGGGCATATTACATAATGTGGGGCAGTGTGGGGGGCAAATTACATAATGTGAGGCATTGTGGGGGGCAAATTACATAATGTGAGGCAGTGTGGGGGGCAAATTACATAATGTGAGGCAGTGTGGGGGGCATATTACATAATGTGGGGCAGTGTGGGGGGCAAATCACATAATGTGAGGCAGTGTGGGGGGCATATTACATAATGTGAGGCAGTGTGGGGGGCATATTACATAATGTGGGGCAGTGTGGGGGGCAAATTACATAATGTGAGGCATTGTGGGGGGCAAATTACATAATGTGAGGCAGTGTGGGGGCAAATCACATAATGTGAGGCAGTGTGGGGGCATATTACATAATGTGGGGCAGTATGGGGGGCAAATTACATAATGTGGGGCAGTGTGGGGGGCATATTACATAATGTGAGGCAGTGTGGGGGGCATATTACATAATGTGGGGCAGTGTGGGGGGCAAATCACATAATGTGGGGCAGTGTGGGGGGCATATTACATAATGTGAGGCAGTGTGGGGGCATATTACATAATGTGAGGCCGTGTGGGGGGCATATTACATAATGTGAGGCAGTGTGGGGGGCAAATCACATAATGTGGGGCAGTGTGGGGGCAAATTACTAATGAGGGCAGAAGGGAATTACTATTGGTGGGACTATGAGGAGCACTGTTACTATGGGGGCAGTATTATTTCTTCAGGATAGTATTTGGGGGTATTGGGGGTCACAGCGAGCAGCAGGATAACACTGGGGGGCTCCAGGTTGGGGGATGATGGTAGATAAGTGAGGACACTCAGATGTCTGTGTGGCACACTCTGCAGAGACGAGGAGCGGCTGAGAGAAGTGTCCGGACCGAATCTAACATTATCTGGTCAAGTAAAACAATCATTAAATAGGTGGCTGATAAAAAAGGGGCGGGTCAAGGGCGTGGTCAATGGGCGGAGTCAATGGGGCGGCAAAATTAGCTTTTGCCTAGGGGGGCAAAAATCCTTGCAGCAGCCCTGGCAGTGGCTCAGCAGCAGAGTATCACACATGACAGGCTTAGATACAGCGTACCTGCTCTTATCGCTTCTGGTGTCAGTGACTGTGGGGATCAGACAGAACGGGAGCAGATCTCTGAATCACTGACTGGGTGACTTCCCTCTGGATCATCCCTGGGTACAGAGGTCTCGCTGTCTCCTCCTGGTGGCCACTTGTGTCACTGCAGTCATCACATTGCTGGTGCGTCCTTCTGACTGATCCCTGACTACCTCAGAGCCCCGGGTCTGACAACCAGCTCTCCTGGCATCCTGACCAGCACGTGACATCCTGCGCCAAAGGAGAGCGTTCAGTGTCATGGCGGTGATCAGCTGGCACGGGGGAGCGTGGCACTAATTACCAGTGACGGAGCCTCCCCTCGCCGAGGAAATCGCGAAACAACGTGTAGAGATAACGACGTGAGGCGACTGGCGGCAGATACTGTCTGGAGTCCACAGACCGGAACTGGAAACATTGTACCAAACCTTCAGCTGTGAAGGGTAAAGCCTGTCCTAGTTCTGAGGGTCTCTTACAATGTATCCAGTTCAGACTATCCTCTATGGACTCCAGACTGATACATCTCACCTGCACTGATACATTGTACCAAACCTTCAGCTGTGAAGGGTAAAGCCTTTCCTAGTTCTGAGGGTTTGTTACAATGTATCCAGTTTAGACTATCCTCTGTGGAATGCAGACTGATACATCTCACCTGCACTGATACATTGTACCAAACCTTCAGCTGTGAAGGGTAAACCCTGTCCTAGTTCTGAGGGTTTGTTGCAATGTATCCAGTTTAGACTATCCTCTGTGGACTCCAGACTGATACATCTCACCTGCACTGATACATTGTACCAAACCTTCAGCTGTGAAGGGTAAAACCTCTTATAGTTCTGAGGGTTTCTTACAATGTATCCAGTTTAGACTATCCTCTGTGGACTCCAGACTGATACATCTCACCTGCACTGATACATTGTACCAAACCTTCAGCTGTGAAGGGTAAACCCTGTCCTAGTTCTGAGGGTTTGTTACAATGTATCCAGTTCAGACTATCCTCTATGGACTCCAGACTGATACATCTCACCTGCACTGATACATTGTACCAAACCTTCAGCTGTGAAGGGTAAAGCCTTTCCTAGTTCTGAGGGTTTCTTAGGCCTATTGCACACGACCGTATGTCTTTTTCAGTGTTTTGCGGTCCGTTTTAAACGGATCCGTTGTTCCGTTTTTTGTTTCCGTTGTGTTTCCGTTCCGTTTTTCCGTATGGCAAATACAGTATACAGTAATTTCATTAAAAAAAATGGGCTGGGCATAACATTTTCAATAGATGGATCCGCAAAAAACGGAACGGATACGGAAGACATACGGATGCACTTCCGTATGCATTCCGTTTTTTTGCGGACCCATAGACTTTAATGGAGCCACGGAACGTGATTTGCGGCCAAATATAGGACATGTTCTATGTTGGAACGGAAAAACGGAAAAACGGAAACGGAATGCATACGGAGTACATTCCGTTTTTTTTGCGGACCCATTGAAATCAATGGTTCCGTATACGGACCGTATACGGACCGCAAAAAACGGCCAGTAAACGGGAAAAAAAAAACGGCCGTGTGAAAGAGGCCTTACAATGTATCCAGTTTAGACTATCCTCTGTGGACTCCAGACTGATACATCTCACCTGCACTGATACATTGTACCAAACCTTCAGCTGTGAAGGGTAAAGCCTTTCCTAGTTCTGAGGGTTTCTTACAATGTATCCAGTTTAGACTATCCTCTGTGGACTCCAGACTGATACATCTCACCTGCACTGATACATTGTAACAAACCTTCAGCTGTGAAGGGTAAAGCCTTTCCTAGTTCTGAGGGTTTGTTGCAATGTATCCAGTTTAGACTATCCTCTGTGGACTCCAGACTGATACATCTCACCTGCACTGATACATTGTACCAAACCTTCAGCTGTGAAGGGTAAACCCTGTCCTAGTTCTGAGGGTTTGTTGCAATGTATCCAGTTTAGACTATCCTCTGTGGACTCCAGACTGATACATCTCACCTGCACTGATACATTGTACCAAACCTTCAGCTGTGAAGGGTAAACCCTGTCCTAGTTCTGAGGGTTTGTTACAATGTATCCAGTTCAGACTATCCTCTATGGACTCCAGACTGATACATCTCACCTGCACTGATACATTGTACCAAACCTTCAGCTGTGAAGGGTAAAGCCTTTCCTAGTTCTGAGGGTTTCTTACAATGTATCCAGTTTAGACTATCCTCTGTGGACTCCAGACTGATACATCTCACCTGCACTGATACATTGTACCAAACCTTCAGCTGTGAAGGGTAAAGCCTTTCCTAGTTCTGAGGGTTTCTTACAATGTATCCAGTTTAGACTATCCTCTGTGGACTGCAGACTGATACATCTCACCTGCACTGATACATTGTAACAAACTGACAGGACAGGGGCTGCTGATGTGTCTACAGCAAAGGGGATTGCACTGATCCACTGTAACAAACTGCTGTGAAAAGTATTAGTTCAATACAGGATTTCAGTCTCTGGATGTAAGCAAGAATGTGTCCATTCACTGACAGCAAGCATTCTTGAAAAGCCTTTCCTAGTTCTGAGGGTTTCTTAGGCCTATTGCACACGACCGTATGTCTTTTTCAGTGTTTTGCGGTCCGTTTTAAACGGATCCGTTGTTCCGTTTTTTGTTTCCGTTGTGTTTCCGTTTCCGTTCCGTTTTTCCGTTCCGTTTTTCCGTATGGCAAATACAGTATACAGTAATTTCATTAAAAAAAATGGGCTGGGCATAACATTTTCAATAGATGGATCCGCAAAAAACGGAACGGATACGGAAGACATACGGATGCACTTCCGTATGCATTCCGTTTTTTTGCGGACCCATAGACTTTAATGGAGCCACGGAACGTGATTTGCGGCCAAATATAGGACATGTTCTATGTTGGAACGGAAAAACGGAAAAACGGAAACGGAATGCATACGGAGTACATTCCGTTTTTTTTGCGGACCCATTGAAATCAATGGTTCCGTATACGGACCGTATACGGACCGCAAAAAACGGCCAGTAAACGGGAAAAAAAAACGGCCGTGTGAAAGAGGCCTTACAATGTATCCAGTTTAGACTATCCTCTGTGGACTCCAGACTGATACATCTCACCTGCACTGATACATTGTACCAAACCTTCAGCTGTGAAGGGTAAAGCCTTTCCTAGTTCTGAGGGTTTCTTACAATGTATCCAGTTTAGACTATCCTCTGTGGACTCCAGACTGATACATCTCACCTGCACTGATACATTGTAACAAACCTTCAGCTGTGAAGGGTAAAGCCTTTCCTAGTTCTGAGGGTTTGTTGCAATGTATCCAGTTTAGACTATCCTCTGTGGACTCCAGACTGATACATCTCACCTGCACTGATACATTGTACCAAACCTTCAGCTGTGAAGGGTAAAACCTCTTATAGTTCTGAGGGTTTCTTACAATGTATCCAGTTTAGACTATCCTCTGTGGACTCCAGACTGATACATCTCACCTGCACTGATACATTGTACCAAACCTTCAGCTGTGAAGGGTAAACCCTGTCCTAGTTCTGAGGGTTTGTTACAATGTATCCAGTTCAGACTATCCTCTATGGACTCCAGACTGATACATCTCACCTGCACTGATACATTGTACCAAACCTTCAGCTGTGAAGGGTAAAGCCTTTCCTAGTTCTGAGGGTTTCTTACAATGTATCCAGTTTAGACTATCCTCTGTGGACTCCAGACTGATACATCTCACCTGCACTGATACATTGTACCAAACCTTCAGCTGTGAAGGGTAAAGCCTTTCCTAGTTCTGAGGGTTTCTTACAATGTATCCAGTTTAGACTATCCTCTGTGGACTGCAGACTGATACATCTCACCTGCACTGATACATTGTAACAAACTGACAGGACAGGGGCTGCTGATGTGTCTACAGCAAAGGGGATTGCACTGATCCACTGTAACAAACTGCTGTGAAAAGTATTAGTTCAATACAGGATTTCAGTCTCTGGATGTAAGCAAGAATGTGTCCATTCACTGACAGCAAGCATTCTTGAAAAGAGTGATGACCTATGAAATGAGCGGCAGTCACGGTGACAGGAGGAGTTGCCTCTCCCTGCCGCAGCCCCCTGACTATAATGGACCCGGGGGGATCCAGCGGATCCTGGCACTAATGCCGGAAACAGACCGGATTCCATTACAGTCGGGGGTCTGGCTGTGCCGGATACCATCCAGAGGTGTGGACATCACGCTATATTCACCCCCGGAATGTGGCATCGCCACCAATGACATGGTAGGATAACCGCTCCTGGGAAAGCTGGGTGACAACTGCAGGACGGGAAATCTCCAGATCACTGGGAAAGCTGGGTGACAACTGCAGGACCAGGAAATCTCCAGATCACTGGGAAAGCTGGGTGACAACTGCAGGACCGGAAATCTCCAGATCACTGGGAAAGCTGGGTGACAACTGCAGGACCGGAAATCTCCAGATCACTGGGAAAGCTGGGTGACAACTGCAGGACCAGGAAATCTCCAGATCACTGGGAAAGCTGGGTGACAACTGCAGGACCGGAAATCTCCAGATCACTGCGAAAGCTGGGTGACAACTGCAGGACCGGAAATCTTCAGATCACTGGGAAAGCTGGGTGACAACTGCAGGACCCGGAAATCTCCAGATCACTGGGAAAGCTGGGTGACAACTGCAGGACCCGGAAATCTCCAGATCACTGGGAAAGCTGGGTGACAACTGCAGGACTCGGAAATCTCCAGATCACTGGGAAAGCTGGGTGACAACTGCAGGACCCGGAAATCTCCAGATCACTGGGAAAGCTGGGTGACAACTGCAGGACCGGGAAATCTCCAGATCACTGGGAAAGCTGGGTGACAACTGCAGGACCGGAAATCTCCAGATCACTGGGAAAGCTGGGTGACAACTGCAGGACCCGGAAATCTCCAGATCACTGGGAAAGCTGGGTGACAACTGCAGGACCGGAAATCTTCAGATCACTGGGAAAGCTGGGTGACAACTGCAGGACCCGGAAATCTCCATATCACTGGGAAAGCTGGGTGACAACTGCAGGACCCGGAAATCTCCAGATCACTGGGAAAGCTGGGTGACAACTGCAGGACCCGGAAATCTCCAGATAACTGGGAAAGCTGGGTGACAACTGCAGGACCCGGAAATCTCCAGATCACTGGGAAAGCTGGGTGACAACTGCAGGACCCGGAAATCTTCAGATCACTGGGAAAGCTGGGTGACAACTGCTGGACCCGGAAATCTCCAGATCACTGGGAAAGCTGGGTGACAACTGCAGGACCCGGAAATATCCAGATCACTGGGAAAGCTGGGTGACAACTGCAGGACCCGGAAATCTCCAGATCACTGGGAAAGCTGGGTGACAACTGCAGGACCGGAAATCTCCAGATCACTGGGAAAGCTGGGTGACAACTGCAGGACCAGGAAATCTCCAGATCATTGGGAAAGCTGGGTGACAACTGCAGGACTCGGAAATCTCCAGATCACTGGGAAAGCTGGGTGACAACTGCTGGACCCGGAAATTTCCAGATCACTGGGAAAGCTGGGTGACAACTGCAGGACCGGAAATCTCCAGATCACTGGGAAAGCTGGGTGACAACTGCAGGACCCAGAAATCTCCAGATCACTGGGAAAGCTGGGTGACAACTGCAGGACCCGGAAATATCCAGATCACTGGGAAAGCTGGGTGACAACTGCAGGACCCGGAAATCTCCAGATCACTGGGAAAGCTGGGTGACAACTGCAGGACCGGAAATCTCCAGATCACTGGGAAAGCTGGGTGACAACTGCAGGACCGGAAATCTCCAGATCACTGGGAAAGCTGGGTGACAACTGCAGGACCCGGAAATCTCCAGATAACTGGGAAAGCTGGGTGACAACTGCAGGACGGGAAATCTCCAGATCACTGGGAAAGCTGGGTGACAATCCCTGTGAGAGTTGTAAGTGCAGCCTTGAAGGTTGTCACCCAGCTTTCCCAGACTCCTGAACTGCTCCATAGTGACAAAGCCTCAGCTCCTATAGGACTGCATTGCCGGGTATACTTGCCATACAGGAGTCTGGGAAAGCTAGGTGACAGGCATAATACTGGACACTTACTACTCTCCTCCGGCAGTCGGAGCACACTGGGAGTTGTAGTTACACCACCCGCAGAGCATTACCTCGTTCTCATGGATAGAAATACCCTAATGTATTAGAGATCTGCAGAACATCGCTCTGTCCTCTCCACCTCCTGACAGATATACATTCTGCAGAGTATTACCCACATGGATGTGCGCAGTGGCATAACTATCAGGGAAGCAGCTGCTTCGGGGCCCGGGAGCAGTCACTGTACTTGGTCACCCCGGGCCCCCGACAGAGCAGCTGACTTCTCCTGCACCTCTGACCTGACGTCAGTGACATTGCTCCGCCTCTCCCCCTCCTCAGTTCTGATGATGGACACTGACCAGCAACAGGACGGCCCGATGTGGGTGGAGCTAGCATATCCCCGCCCCTTTCCTACCCGCGATTCCTGGAGCCTGAACTTTCCTGCCCAGCATGCTGAACATCAGTTGCATTGACACAACTGTGCCAGTGATGTGAGTGTCAGGGGAACTGGGGTTATATTCAGCTTTCCCAAACTGTGCACATGTGACCTGCAGTACAGTAGGAAAGCTGGGTGAATTATATCATGAAATGTCATCCAGCTTCCCTGCTATCCTGCATGGCACAAGTGCAGAGGCATTAGAGTATGGGGGAGAGGCACAGCAGGAAAGCTGGGTGTCTATATATGTGTATTGTATATGTGTGCGTCCATGTATGTGGAGAGTGCGTGTATGACTGCGTCCATGTATGTGGAGAGTGCGTGTATGACTGCGTCCATGTATGTGGAGAGTGCGTGTATGACTGCGTCCATGTATGTGGAGAGTGCGTGTATGACTGCATCCATGTATCTGGAGAGTGCGTGTATGACTGCGTCCATGTATGTGGAGAGTGCGTGTATGACTGCGTCCATGTATGTGGAGACTGCGTGTATGACTGCGTCCATGTATGTGGAGAGTGTGTGTATGACTGCGTCCATGTATGTGGAGAGTGTGTGTATGACTGCGTCCATGTATGTGGAGAGTGCGTGTATGAGTGCGTCCATGTATGTGGAGAGTGCGTGTATGAGTGCGTCCATGTATGTGGAGAGTGCGTGTATGACTGCGTCCATGTATGTGGAGAGTGCGTGTATGACTGCGTCCATGTACGTGGAAAGTGTGTGTATGACTGCATCCATGTATGTGGAGAGTGCGTCCATGTATGTGGAGAGTGTGTGTATGACCGCGTCCATGTATGTGGAGAGTGCGTCCATGTATGTGGAGAGTGTGTGTATGACTGCGTCCATGTATGTGGAGAGTGCGCGTATGACTGCGTCCATGTATGTGGAGAGTGCGTGTATGACTGCGTCCATCTATGTGGAGAGTGCGTGTATGACTGCGTCCATGTATGTGGAGAGTGCGTGTATGAGTGCGTCCATGTATGTGGAGAGTGCGTGTATGACTGCATCCATGTATGTGGAGAGTGCGTGTATGACTGCGTCCATGTATGTGGAGAGTGCGTGTATGACTGCGTCCATGTATGTGGAGAGTGCGCGTATGACTGCGTCCATGTATGTGGAGAGTGAGTGTATGACTGCGTCCATGTATATGGAGAGTGCGTGTATGACTGCGTCCATGTATGTGGAGAGTGCGTCCATGTATGTGGAGAGTGCGTGTATGACTGCATCCATGTATGTGGAGAGTGCGTGTATGACTGCGTCCATGTATGTGGAGAGTGCGTGTATGACTGCGTCCATGTGTGTGGAGAGTGTGTATGACTGCGTCCATGTACGTGAGAGTGCGTGTATGACTGCGTCCATGTATGTGGAGAGTGTGTGTATGACTGCGTCCATGTACGTGAGAGTGCGTGTATGACTGCGTCCATGTATGTGGAGAGTGCGTGTATGACCGCGTCCATGTATGTGGAGACTGCGTGTATGACTGCGTCCATGTATGTGGAGAGTGCGTGTATGACCGCGTCCATGTATGTGGAGACTGCGTCCATGTATGTAGAGAGTGCGTGTATGACTGCGTCCATGTGTGTGGAGAGTGCGTGTATGACTGCGTCCATGTACGTGAGAGTGCGTGTATGACTGCGTCCATGTATGTGGAGACTGCGTGTATGACTGCGTCCATGTATGTAGAGAGTGCGTGTATGACTGCATCCATGTATGTAGAGACTGCGTGTATGACTGCGTCCATGTATGTGGAGACTGCATGTATGACTGCGTCTATGTATGTGGAGAGTGCGTGTATGACTGCGTCCATGTATGTGGAGAGTGCGTGTATGACTGCGTCCATGTATGTGGAGAGTGTGTGTATGACTGCGTCCATGTATGTGGAGAGTGCGTGTATGACTGCGTCCATGCATGTGGAGAGTGCATGTATGACTGCGTCCATGTATGTGGAGAGTGCGTGTATGACTGCATCCATGTATGTGGGGACTGCGTCCATGTATGTGGAGAGTGCGTGTATGACTGCGTCCATGTATGTGGGGACTGCGTCCATGTATGTGGAGTGCGAGTATGACTGCGTCCATGTATGTGGAGAGTGCGTGTATGACTGCGTCCATGTACGTGGAAAGTGTGTGTATGACTGCATCCATGTATGTGGAGAGTGCGTCCATGTATGTGGAGAGTGTGTGTATGACTGCGTCCATGTATGTGGAGAGTGCGCGTATGACTGCGTCCATGTATGTGGAGAGTGCGTGTATGACTGCGTCCATCTATGTGGAGAGTGCGTGTATGACTGCGTCCATGTATGTGGAGAGTGCGTGTATGAGTGCGTCCATGTATGTGGAGAGTGCGTGTATGAGTGCGTCCATGTATGTGGAGAGTGCGCGTATGACTGCGTCCATGTATGTGGAGAGTGAGTGTATGACTGCGTCCATGTATGTGGAGAGTGCGTGTATGACTGCGTCCATGTATGTGGAGAGTGCGCGTATGACTGCGTCCATGTATGTGGAGAGTGAGTGTATGACTGCGTCCATGTATATGGAGAGTGCGTGTATGACTGCGTCCATGTATGTGGAGAGTGCGTCCATGTATGTGGAGAGTGCGTGTATGACTGCATCCATGTATGTGGAGAGTGCGTGTATGACTGCGTCCATGTATGTGGAGAGTGCGTGTATGACTGCGTCCATGTGTGTGGAGAGTGTGTATGACTGCGTCCATGTACGTGAGAGTGCGTGTATGACTGCGTCCATGTATGTGGAGAGTGTGTGTATGACTGCGTCCATGTACGTGAGAGTGCGTGTATGACTGCGTCCATGTATGTGGAGAGTGCGTGTATGACCGCGTCCATGTATGTGGAGACTGCGTGTATGACTGCGTCCATGTATGTGGAGAGTGCGTGTATGACCGCGTCCATGTATGTGGAGACTGCGTCCATGTATGTAGAGAGTGCGTGTATGACTGCGTCCATGTGTGTGGAGAGTGCGTGTATGACTGCGTCCATGTACGTGAGAGTGCGTGTATGACTGCGTCCATGTATGTGGAGACTGCGTGTATGACTGCGTCCATGTATGTAGAGAGTGCGTGTATGACTGCATCCATGTATGTAGAGACTGCGTGTATGACTGCGTCCATGTATGTGGAGACTGCATGTATGACTGCGTCTATGTATGTGGAGAGTGCGTGTATGACTGCGTCCATGTATGTGGAGAGTGCGTGTATGACTGCGTCCATGTATGTGGAGAGTGTGTGTATGACTGCGTCCATGTATGTGGAGAGTGCGTGTATGACTGCGTCCATGCATGTGGAGAGTGCATGTATGACTGCGTCCATGTATGTGGAGAGTGCGTGTATGACTGCATCCATGTATGTGGGGACTGCGTCCATGTATGTGGAGAGTGCGTGTATGACTGCGTCCATGTATGTGGGGACTGCGTCCATGTATGTGGAGTGCGAGTATGACTGCGTCCATGTATGTGGAGAGTGTGTGTATGACTGCGTCCATGTATGTGGAGAGTGCGTGTATGACTGCGTCCATGTATGTGGGGACTGCGTCCATGTATGTGGAGTGCGAGTATGACTGCGTCCATGTATGTGGAGAGTGTGTGTATGACTGCGTCCATGTATGTAAAGAGTGCGTGTATGACTGCGTCCATGTATGTGGAGAGTGCGTGTATGACTGCGTCCGTGTATGTGGAGAGTGCGTGTATGACTGCGTCCATGTATGTGGAGAGTGCGTGTATGACTGCGTCCATGTATGTGGAAAGTGTGTGTATGACTGCGTCCATGTATGTGGAAAGTGTGTGTATGACTGCATCCATGTATGTGGAGAGTGCGTGTATGACTGCGTCCATGTATGTGGAAAGTGTGTGTATGACTGCATCCATGTATGTGGAGAGTGCGTGTATGACTGCGTCCATGTATGTGGAGAGTGCGTGTATGACTGTGTCCATGTATGTGGAGAGTGCGTGTATGACTGCGTCCATATATGTGGAGAGTGCGTGTATGACTGCGTCCATGTATGTGGAGAGTGCGTGTATGACTGCGTCCATGTATGTGGAGAGTGCGTGTATGACTGCGTCCATGTATGTGGAGAGTGCGTGTATGACTGCATCCATGTACGTGGAAAGTGTGTGTATGACTGCGTCCATGTATGTGGAGAGTGCGTGTATGACTGCGTCCATGTATGTGGAGAGTGCTTGTATGACTGCGTCCATGTATGTGGAGAGTGCGTGTATGACTGCGTCCATGTATGTGGAGAGTGAGTATGACTGCATCCATGTATGTGGAAAGTGTGTGTATGACTGCATCCATGTATGTGGAGAGTGCGTGTATGACTGCGTCCATGTACGTGGAAAGTGTGTGTATGACTGCGTCCATGTATGTGGAGAGTGGGTGTATGACTGCGTCCATTTATGTGGAGAGTGCGTGTATGACTGCGTCCATGTATGTGGAAAGTGTGTGTATGACTGCGTCCATGTATGTGGGGACTGTGTCCATGTATAAGGAGACTGCGTCCATGTATGTGGAGAGTGCGTGTATGACTGCGTCCATGTATGTGGAGAGTGCGTGTATGACTGCGTCCATGTACGTGAGAGTGCGTGTATGACTGCGTCCATGTATGTGGAGACTGCGTGTATGACTGCGTCCATGTATGTGGAGAGTGCGTGTATGACTGCGTCCATGTATGTGGAGAGTGCGTGTATGACTTCGTCCATGTATGTGGAGACTGCGTCCATGTATGTGGAGAGTGCGTGTATGACTGCGTCCATGTATGTGGAGAGTGCGTGTATGACTGCGTCCATGTATGTGGAGACTGCGTCCATGTATGTAGAGAGTGTGTGTATGACTGCGTCCATGTATGTGGAGAGTGCGTGTATGACTGCGTCCATGTATGTGGAGAGTGCGTGTATGACCGCGTCCATGTATGTGGAGACTGCGTCCATGTATGTAGAGAGTGCGTGTATGACTGCGTCCATGTATGTGGAGAGTGCGCGTATGACTGCGTCCATGTATGTAGAGAGTGCGTGTATGACTGCGTCCATGTATGTGGAGAGTGCGTGTATGACTGCGTCCATGTATGTGGAGAGTGCGTGTATGACTGCGTCCATGTATGTGGAGAGTGTGTGTATGACTGCGTCCATGTATGTGGAGAGTGCGTGTATGACTGCGTCCATGCATGTGGAGAGTGCGTGTATGACTGCGTCCATGTATGTGGAAAGCGTGTATGACTGCGTCCATGTATGTGGAGACTGCGTCCATGTATGTGGAGAGTGCGTGTATGACTGCTTCCATGTATGTGGAGAGTGCGTGTATGACTGCGTCCATGTATGTGGAGAGTGCGTGTATGACTGCGTCCATGTATGTAGAGAGTGCGTGTATGACTGCGTCCATGTATGTAGAGAGTGCGTGTATGACTGCATCCATGTATGTGGGGACTGCGTCCATGTATGTGGAGAGTGCGTGTATGACTGCGTCCATGTATGTGGAGAGTGTGTGTATGACTGCGTCCATGTATGTGGAGAGTGCGTGTATGACTGCGTCCATGTATGTGGGGACTGCGTCCATGTATGTGGAGTGCGTGTATGACTGCGTCCATGTATGTAGAGAGTGCGTGTATGACTGCGTCCATGTATGTAGAGAGTGCGTGTATGACTGCATCCATGTATGTGGGGACTGCGTCCATGTATGTAAAGAGTGCGTGTATGACTGCGTCCATGTATGTGGAGAGTGCGTGTATGACTGCGTCCGTGTATGTGGAGAGTGCGTGTATGACTGCGTCCATGTATGTGGAGAGTGCGTGTATGACTGCGTCCATGTATGTGGAAAGTGTGTGTATGACTGCGTCCATGTATGTGGAAAGTGTGTGTATGACTGCGTCCATGTATGTGGAAAGTGTGTGTATGACTGCATCCATGTATGTGGAGAGTGCGTGTATGACTGCGTCCATGTATGTGGAAAGTGTGTGTATGACTGCATCCATGTATGTGGAGAGTGCGTGTATGACTGCGTCCATGTATGTGGAGAGTGCGTGTATGACTGCGTCCGTGTATGTGGAGAGTGCGTGTATGACTGCGTCCATGTATGTGGAGAGTGCGTGTATGACTGCGTCCATGTATGTGGAAAGTGTGTGTATGACTGCGTCTATGTATGTGGAGAGTGCGTGTATGACTGCGTCCATGTATGTGGAGAGTGCGTGTATGACTGCGTCCATGTATGTGGAGAGTGTGTGTATGACTGCGTCCATGTATGTGGAGAGTGCGTGTATGACTGCGTCCATGCATGTGGAGAGTGCATGTATGACTGCGTCCATGTATGTGGAGAGTGCGTGTATGACTGCATCCATGTATGTGGGGACTGCGTCCATGTATGTGGAGAGTGCGTGTATGACTGCGTCCATGTATGTGGGGACTGCGTCCATGTATGTGGAGAGTGCGTGTATGACTGCATCCATGTACGTGGAAAGTGTGTGTATGACTGCGTCCATGTATGTGGAGAGTGCGTGTATGACTGCGTCCATGTATGTGGAGAGTGCTTGTATGACTGCGTCCATGTATGTGGAGAGTGCGTGTATGACTGCGTCCATGTATGTGGAGAGTGTGTGTATGACTGCGTCCATGTATGTGGAGAGTGCGTGTATGACTGCGTCCATGTATGTGGGGACTGCGTCCATGTATGTGGAGTGCGAGTATGACTGCGTCCATGTATGTGGAGAGTGTGTGTATGACTGCGTCCATGTATGTAAAGAGTGCGTGTATGACTGCGTCCATGTATGTGGAAAGTGTGTGTATGACTGCGTCTATGTATGTGGAGAGTGCGTGTATGACTGCGTCCATGTATGTGGAGAGTGCGTGTATGACTGCGTCCATGTATGTGGAGAGTGTGTGTATGACTGCGTCCATGTATGTGGAGAGTGCGTGTATGACTGCGTCCATGCATGTGGAGAGTGCATGTATGACTGCGTCCATGTATGTGGAGAGTGCGTGTATGACTGCATCCATGTATGTGGGGACTGCGTCCATGTATGTGGAGAGTGCGTGTATGACTGCGTCCATGTATGTGGGGACTGCGTCCATGTATGTGGAGAGTGCGTGTATGACTGCATCCATGTACGTGGAAAGTGTGTGTATGACTGCGTCCATGTATGTGGAGAGTGCTTGTATGACTGCGTCCATGTATGTGGAGAGTGCGTGTATGACTGCGTCCATGTATGTGGAGAGTGAGTATGACTGCATCCATGTATGTGGAAAGTGTGTGTATGACTGCATCCATGTATGTGGAGAGTGCGTGTATGACTGCGTCCATGTACGTGGAAAGTGTGTGTATGACTGCGTCCATGTATGTGGAGAGTGGGTGTATGACTGCGTCCATTTATGTGGAGAGTGCGTGTATGACTGCGTCCATGTATGTGGAAAGTGTGTGTATGACTGCGTCCATGTATGTGGGGACTGTGTCCATGTATGTGGAGACTGCGTCCATGTATGTAAAGAGTGTGTGTATGACTGCGTCCATGTATGTGGAGAGTGCGTGTATGACTGCGTCCATGTATGTGGAGAGTGCGTGTATGACTGCGTCCATGTACGTGAGAGTGCGTGTATGACTGCGTCCATGTATGTGGAGACTGCGTGTATGACTGCGTCCATGTATGTGGAGAGTGCGTGTATGACTGCGTCCATGTATGTGGAGAGTGCGTGTATGACTTCGTCCATGTATGTGGAGACTGCGTCCATGTATGTAGAGAGTGCGTGTATGACTGCGTCCATGTATGTGGAGAGTGCGTGTATGACTGCGTCCATGTATGTGGAGAGTGCGTGTATGACTGCGTCCATGTATGTGGAGACTGCGTCCATGTATGTAGAGAGTGTGTGTATGACTGCGTCCATGTATGTGGAGAGTGCGTGTATGACTGCGTCCATGTATGTGGAGAGTGCGTGTATGACCGCGTCCATGTATGTGGAGACTGCGTCCATGTATGTAGAGAGTGCGTGTATGACTGCGTCCATGTATGTGGAGAGTGCGCGTATGACTGCGTCCATGTATGTAGAGAGTGCGTGTATGACTGCGTCCATGTATGTGGAGAGTGCGTGTATGACTGCGTCCATGTATGTGGAGAGTGCGTGTATGACTGCGTCCATGTATGTGGAGAGTGTGTGTATGACTGCGTCCATGTATGTGGAGAGTGCGTGTATGACTGCGTCCATGCATGTGGAGAGTGCGTGTATGACTGCGTCCATGTATGTGGAAAGCGTGTATGACTGCGTCCATGTATGTGGAGACTGCGTCCATGTATGTGGAGAGTGCGTGTATGACTGCTTCCATGTATGTGGAGAGTGCGTGTATGACTGCGTCCATGTATGTGGAGAGTGCGTGTATGACTGCGTCCATGTATGTAGAGAGTGCGTGTATGACTGCGTCCATGTATGTAGAGAGTGCGTGTATGACTGCGTCCATGTATGTAGAGAGTGCGCGTATGACTGCGTCCATGTATGTGGAGAGTGCGTGTATGACTGCGTCCATGTATGTGGAGAGTGCGTGTATGACTGCGTCCATGTATGTGGAGAGTGTGTGTATGACTGCGTCCATGTATGTGGAGAGTGCGTGTATGACTGCGTCCATGTGTGTGGAGAGTGCGTGTATGACTGCGTCCATGCATGTGGAGAGTGCGTGTATGACTGCGTCCATGTATGTGGGGACTGCGTCCATGTATGTGGAGAGTGCGTGTATGACTGCATCCATGTATGTGGGGACTGCGTCCATGTATGTGGAGAGTGTGTGTATGACTGCATCCATGTATGTGGAGAGTGCGTGTATGACTGCGTCCATGTATGTGGAGAGTGTGTGTATGACTGCGTCCATGTATGTGGAGTGCGTGTATGACTGCGTCCATGTATGTAGAGAGTGCGTGTATGACTGCGTCCATGTATGTGGAGAGTGCGTGTATGACTGCGTCCATGTATGTGGAGAGTGCGTGTATGACTGCGTCCATGTATGTGGAGAGTGCGTGTATGACTGCGTCCATGTATGTGGAGAGTGTGTGTATGACTGCGTCCATGTATGTGGAGAGTGCGTGTATGACTGCGTCCATGTATGTGGAGAGTGCGTGTATGACTGCGTCCATGTATGTGGAAAGTGTGTGTATGACTGCGTCCATGTATGTGGAGAGTGTGTGTATGACTGCGTCCATGTATGTGGAGAGTGCGTGTATGACTGCGTCCATGTATGTGGAGAGTGCGTGTATGACTGCGTCCATGTATGTGGAAAGTGTGTGTATGACTGCGTCCATGTATGTGGAGAGTGTGTGTATGACTGCGTCCATGTATGTGGAGAGTGCGTGTATGACTGCGTCCATGTATGTGGAGAGTGCGTGTATGACTGCGTCCATGTATGTGGATAGTGCGTGTATGACTGCGTCCATGTATGTGGAGAGTGCGTGTATGACTGCGTCCATGTACGTGAGAGTGCGTGTATGACTGCGTCCATGTATGTGGAGACTGCGTGTCTGACTGTGTCCATGTATGTGGAGAGTGCGTGTATGACTGCGTCCATGTATGTGGAGACTGCGTGTATGACTGCTTCCATGTATGTGGAGAGTGCGTGTATGACTGCGTCCATGTATGTGGAGAGTGCGTGTATGACTTCGTCCATGTATGTGGAGACTGCGTCCATGTATGTAGAGAGTGCGTGTATGACTGCGTCCATGTATGTAGAGAGTGCGCGTATGACTGCGTCCATGTATGTGGAGAGAGCGTGTATGACTGCGTCCATGTATGTGGAGAGTGCGTGTATGACTGCGTCCATGTATGTGGAGAGTGTGTGTATGACTGCGTCCATGTATGTGGAGAGTGCGTGTATGACTGCGTCCATGTGTGTGGAGAGTGCGTGTATGACTGCGTCCATGCATGTGGAGAGTGCGTGTATGACTGCGTCCATGTATGTGGGGACTGCGTCCATGTATGTGGAGAGTGCGTGTATGACTGCATCCATGTATGTGGGGACTGCGTCCATGTATGTGGAGAGTGTGTGTATGACTGCATCCATGTATGTGGAGAGTGCGTGTATGACTGCGTCCATGTATGTGGAGAGTGTGTGTATGACTGCGTCCATGTATGTGGAGAGTGCGTGTATGACTGCGTCCATGTATGTGGAGAGTGCGTGTATGACTGCGTCCATGTATGTGGAGAGTGCGTGTATGACTGCGTCCATGTATGTGGAGAGTGCGTGTATGACTTCGTCCATGTATGTGGAGAGTGTGTGTATGACTGCGTCCATGTATGTGGAGAGTGCGTGTATGACTGCGTCCATGTATGTGGAGACTGCGTCCATGTATATGGAGAGTGCGTGTATGACTGCTTCCATGTATGTGGAGAGTGCGTGTATGACTGCGTCCATGTATGTGGATAGTGCGTGTATGACTGCGTCCATGTATGTGGATAGTGCGTGTATGACTGCGTCCATGTATGTGGAGAGTGTGTGTATGACTGCGTCCATGTTTGTGGAGAGTGCGTGTATGACTGCGTTTATGTACGTGGAGAGTGCGTGTATGACTGCGTCCATGTACGTGGAGAGTGCGTGTATGACTGCGTCCATGTATGTGGAGAGTGCGTGTATGACTGCGTCCATGTATGTGGAGAGTGCGTGTATGACTGCGTCCATGTATGTGGAGAGTGCGTGTATGACTGCGTCCATGTATGTGGAGAGTGCGTGTATGACTGCGTCCATGTATGTGAAGTGTGCGTGTATGACTGCGTTTATGTATGTGGAGAGTGTGTATGACTGCGTCCATGTATGTGGAGACTGCGTCCATGTATGTGGAGAGTGCGTGTATGACTGCGTCCATGTATGTGGAGAGTGCGTGTATGACTGCGTCCATGTATGTGGAGAGTGCGTGTATGACTGCGTCCATGTATGTGAAGTGTGCGTGTATGACTGCGTCCATGTATGTGGAGAGTGTGTATGACTGCGTCCATGTATGTGAAGTGTGCGTGTATGACTGCGTTTATGTATGTGGAGAGTGCGTGTATGACTGCGTCCATGTATGTGAAGTGTGCGTGTATGACTGCGTTTATGTATGTGGAGAGTGCGTGTATGACTGCGTCCATGTATGTGGAAAGTGTGTATGACTGCGTCCATGTATGTGGAGACTGCGTCCATGTATGTGGAGAGTGCATGTATGACTGCGTCCATGTACGTGGAAAGTGTGTGTATGACTGCGTCCATGTATGTGGAGAGTGTGTGTATGACTGCGTCCATGTATGTGGAGAGTGTGTGTATGACTGCGTCCATGTACGTGGAGAGTGCGTGTATGACTGCGTCCATGTATGTGGAGAGTGCGTGTATGACTGCGTCCATGTATGTGGAGAGTGCGTGTATGACTGCGTCCATGTATGTGGAGAGTGCGTGTATGACTGCGTCCATGTATGTGGAGAGTGTGTGTATGACTGCGTCCATGTATGTGGAGAGTGCGTGTATGACTGCATCCATGTATGTGGAGAGTGCGTGTATGACTGCGTCCATGTATGTGGAGAGTGCGTGTATGACTGCGTCCATGTATGTGGAGAGTGCGTGTATGACTGCGTCCATGTATGTGGAGAGTGCGTGTATGACTGCGTCCATGTATGTGGAGAGTGTGTGTATGACTGCGTCCATGTATGTGGAGAGTGCGTGTATGACTGCATCCATGTATGTGGGGACTGCGTCCATGTATGTGGAGAGTGTGTGTATGACTGCATCCATGTATGTGGAGAGTGCGTGTATGACTGCGTCCATGTATGTGGAGAGTGTGTGTATGACTGCGTCCATGTATGTGGAGAGTGCGTGTATGACTGCGTCCATGTATGTGGAGAGTGCGTGTATGACTGCGTCCATGTATGTGGAGAGTGCGTGTATGACTGCGTCCATGTATGTGGAGAGTGCGTGTATGACTTCGTCCATGTATGTGGAGAGTGTGTGTATGACTGCGTCCATGTATGTGGAGAGTGCGTGTATGACTGCGTCCATGTATGTGGAGACTGCGTCCATGTATATGGAGAGTGCGTGTATGACTGCTTCCATGTATGTGGAGAGTGCGTGTATGACTGCTTCCATGTATGTGGAGAGTGCGTGTATGACTGCGTCCATGTATGTGGATAGTGCGTGTATGACTGCGTCCATGTATGTGGATAGTGCGTGTATGACTGCGTCCATGTATGTGGAGAGTGTGTGTATGACTGCGTCCATGTTTGTGGAGAGTGCGTGTATGACTGCGTTTATGTACGTGGAGAGTGCGTGTATGACTGCGTCCATGTATGTGGATAGTGCGTGTATGACTGCGTCCATGTATGTGGATAGTGCGTGTATGACTGCGTCCATGTATGTGGAGAGTGTGTGTATGACTGCGTCCATGTATGTGGAGAGTGCGTGTATGACTGCGTCCATGTACGTGGAGAGTGCGTGTATGACTGCGTCCATGTATGTGGAGAGTGCGTGTATGACTGCGTCCATGTATGTAGAGAGTGCGTGTATGACTGCGTCCATGTATGTGGAGAGTGCGTGTATGACTGCGTCCATGTATGTGGAGAGTGCGTGTATGACTGCGTCCATGTATGTGAAGTGTGCGTGTATGACTGCGTTTATGTATGTGGAGAGTGTGTATGACTGCGTCCATGTATGTGGAGACTGCGTCCATGTATGTGGAGAGTGCGTGTATGACTGCGTCCATGTATGTGGAGAGTGCGTGTATGACTGCGTCCATGTATGTGGAGAGTGCGTGTATGACTGCGTCCATGTATGTGAAGTGTGCGTGTATGACTGCGTTTATGTATGTGGAGAGTGCGTGTATGACTGCGTCCATGTATGTGGAAAGTGTGTATGACTGCGTCCATGTATGTGGAGACTGCGTCCATGTATGTGGAGAGTGCATGTATGACTGCGTCCATGTACGTGGAAAGTGTGTGTATGACTGCGTCCATGTATGTGGAGAGTGTGTGTATGACTGCGTCCATGTACGTGGAGAGTGCGTGTATGACTGCGTCCATGTATGTGGAGAGTGCGTGTATGACTGCGTCCATGTATGTGTAGAGTGCGTGTATGACTGCGTCCATGTATGTGGAGAGTGCGTGTATGACTGCGTCCATGTATGTGGAGAGTGTGTGTATGACTGCGTCCATGTATGTGGAGAGTGCGTGTATGACTGCGTCCATGTATGTGGAGAGTGCGTGTATGACTGCGTCCATGTATGTGGAGAGTGCGTGTATGACTGCGTCCATGTATGTGGAGAGTGCGTGTATGACTGCGTCCATGTATGTGGAGAGTGCGTGTATGACTGCGTCCATGTATGTGGAGAGTGCGTGTATGACTGCGTCCATGTATGTGGAGAGTGTGTGTATGACTGCGTCCATGTATGTGGAGAGTGCGTGTATGACTGCGTCCATGGCTGCGGTATGAAGGTGCAGAGGCTGAGATGCTTGTGGATATGTAGAGGTAAATCAGACGGGTCTATTACTATTGCAGCGCAGGTTTTAAAGGAGTTGAGTTGAATATAAACTCCGTCAGCAACTGGAAATGTTAAAAAACGAAAAGTCGTGCTAAAAATTACATCAAATACAGTAAATTAAAAGTCCCAAAATAGCCATATAAGAGGGGTCTGCACAGGAGGAGGCGGTTTGTGAAGAAGTGTGTGTGGGGGGCCCCGTACAAAAATTTGCTGTGGGGCCCAGTCAGTTCTAGTTACGCCTCTGGATGTGCGGCAGAGCTCGGGAGGTTGTCAGTAGCAGTGGATCTGTGCGCGGTTGTCGGCAGTGGATCAGCCTTTATTTGTGCGCGATTGTCGGCAGTGGATCAGCCTTTATTTGTGCGCGGTTGTCGGCAGTGGATCAGCCTTTTCCTGTGCGCGGTTGTCGGCAGTGGATCAGCCTTTATCTGTGCGCGGTTGTCGGCAGTGGATCAGCCTTTTCCTGTGCGCGGTTGTCGGCAGTGGATCAGCCTTTATTTGTGCGCGGTTGTCGGCAGTGGATCAGCCTTTTCCTGTGCGCGGTTGTCGGCAGTGGATCAGCCTTTATCTGTGCGCGGTTGTCGGCAGTGGATCAGCCTTTTCCTGTGCGCGGTTGTCGGCAGTGGATCAGCCTTTTCCTGTGCGCGGTTGTCGGCAGTGGATCAGCCTTTATCTGTGCGCGGTTGTCGGCAGTGGATCAGCCTTTTCCTGTGCGCGGTTGTCGGCAGTGGATCAGCACTGACACAGCACTCAGGTCCTCAGTACACATATGGCGGTGGCTGCAGGGCCTAGCGGTTTGGATGCTCCACAGTCTCCAAATCCAAGGTGTCCCGCTGGGCTCTCTCCAGGACAGAGGCAGTGGTCTCGGACCACCCTGTGGGGTCTCAGGGTCAGCAGCCCCCACATTGCACGCTCCGCTGATTAGGGTGACAATAATGTACCTTTATTATTCTCCGGGTGTAAATACAAGGTGTCCAAAAACAATCCCCCAAAAAAACATTATTATACCATCTCAGTATCAGGAAGCCGAGGACGGGGTAAATGGGTGAACTTTCCCTATTTTACCCTAGAATTTTCTCAGCCCAAGGTCACCCCCCGATGGTGGAGGTTCCCTGTCCGGACCCCACCAAAATATATCCACCAGTCATAGCACAGATATGTATTGAAATGCCAGATCCGTCTTTCCGGTGTCATCCGGCAAAACTGATCCGCATTTACTTTTTTCACCTTTTGTTTGGTCTGCGCATGCGCAGACTTGAAGGATGGTTCCGGCATTCCGGCAAGTCTACAGTTTTTTCGCCAGAGATAAAAGCGTAGCATGCTGCGGTTTTATCTTTTGCCTGATCAGTCAGAATGACTGAACTGAAGACATCCTGATGCATCCTGAACGGATTGCTCTCCATTCAGAATGCATGGGGATATGCCTGATCAGTTATTTTCCGGTATTGAGCCCCTAGGACGGAACTCAGTGCCGGAAAAGAAAAATGCTAGTGTGAAAGTACCCTAATTGAGTAGACTAAGGCCCCTTTAACACGGGCAAGTATTCCGCGCGGATGCGATGTGTGAGTTGAACGCATTGCACCTGCAATGAGCAGGACACTGGTTGTCACGGCTGTATGTGAGCAACAATAGTATACACCGTAAAAGAGCTACTGACCGGACCCAAACTAGGGAGGATAAAGGGTGACCCCTGTCCGACCCTCAAAGCTCTCCCTATTCTGCTAAAGCACATGCCCGGATCCAAATGGCGGAACGAGGCATGCCCACGTGCCTAAGACTGATGACCACTGTAACCCCTACAATAGTGGAAGGGGCACGGCCACCGGTGCCCTACTCAGTATATGGAGGGAACCGTGGCCACCTCAGATCCAGTCAGAAAATAATCAGGTACACAACAATGTCTGTACACTTAGCTGAAGGTGTTGCAGCCGCAGAGAAGACGGATCCAAGGACAGCTGGCAATATCCGGAGTGCTTGCTGCAGCAGAACACAGGTCCAGTGAACTGATAGCTACAAGTGGAGATACTAAAGCAAGAGCTACAACTGAAATGAGAACTATAATCCACGCCCTACAATAGGAGGAGGGGTGATATAAAGAGAGGGAAATCAAACGCATGAGGAACAGCTGGGAGGAAGGAAACCAAAAGTAAACAGAGCAGTGAGAACTCCTCCCAGCTCTAGTAGTGACATCATCACAGGGGTGGAGAAACAGAGCTGTGAGAACGTCCCAAAGCTCTCGTAGTGACAGTACCCCCCCTCTACGGGTGGACTCCGGACACCCAGGACCCACCTTCTCAGGATGAGCCCTATGAAATGCCCTGATGAGGCGAGTGGCTTTAATGTCCGACACCGGAACCCACATCCTCTCCTCAGGACCATAACCCTTCCAATGAACGAGGTACTGAAGAGAACCGCGGACAATGCGAGAGTCCACAATTCTGGAAACCTCAAACTCCAGATTGCCATCAACCAAAATCGAAGGAGGAGGCAAAGAGGAGGGTACCGTGGGCTGGACATATGGTTTTAAGAGAGATCTGTGAAATACATTATGTATCTTCCAAACCCGTGGAAGATCAAGACGGAAGGCAACAGGATTGATGACTGACAAGATTTTATAAGGCCCAATAAACTTGGGACCCAATTTCCAGGAGGGAACCTTCAGTTTAATGTTTCTTGTAGACAACCACACCAGATCACCCACATTCAGGTCCGGATCAGGCACACGTCTCTTATCAGCCACACGCCTATACCTCTCACTCATCTTTTTAAGATTACTCTGAATCTTTTGCCAAATGGTAGACAAAGACGAGGAAAATCTCTCCTCCTCAGGTAAACCAGAAAGAGCCCCTCCCGAGAATGTCCCAAACTGCAGATGGAACCCATATGCACCAAAGAATGGTGACTTATCAGAAGATTCCTGACGACGGTTGTTCAGAGAAAACTCAGCAAGAGGGAGAAATGAACACCAATCCTCCTGGTTCTCTGCCACAAAACAGCGCAAATATGTCTCCAGATTCTGATTGAGGCGCTCAGTCTGACCATTCGACTGTGGGTGAAAAGCAGAAGAGAAGGACAGCCGAACCCCCAGGCGAGAACAGAAAGCCTTCCAGAACCTGGACACAAACTGCGTGCCTCTATCGGAAACAATATCAGAGGGAATGCTGTGCAATTTAACAATATGGTCGACAAAAGCTTGCGCCAACGTTTTAGCATTGGGTAAACCAGGGAAAGGTACGAAATGAGCCATCTTGCTAAAACGGTCCACCACCAGGATCACCGACTTCCCCGAGGAACGAGGAAGATCCGTGATAAAGTCCATGGACAGGTGTGTCCAAGGACGGGAAGGTATGGGTAACGGGAGAAGGGAACCTGAAGGCCGTGAACGAGGGACCTTAGCGCGAGCGCACGTCTCACAAGCAGCCACAAAACCCTCCACCGACTTACGAAGAGCCGGCCACCAAAATCTCCGAGCAATGAGATCTACCGTGGCTCTACTCCCGGGGTGACCAGCAAGAACCGTATCATGATGCTCCTTAAAGAGTTTGTGACGTAGCTCAGGAGGCACGAACAACTTCCTAGAAGGACAACGGGCAGGTGCCTCAGTCTGGGCAGCCTGGACCTCGGCCTCCAAATCGGAATATAGAGCAGAAACAACTACCCCCTCCGCCAAAATGGGACCCGGGTCCTCGGAGTTTCCTCCTCCCGGAAAACAGCGAGAGAGAGCATCAGCCTTCATATTTTTTATCCCAGGTCGGAATGTAACAACAAAATTGAATCTGGAGAAGAACAGAGACCATCTGGCCTGTCTCGGATTCATACGCCTGGCCGACTCCAAGTATGCCAGATTCTTATGGTCGGTAAAAACGGTGATAGGGTGCCTGGCCCCCTCCAACCAATGGCGCCATTCCTCGAAAGCCAACTTGATGGCCAACAACTCCCTATCTCCCACATCATAGTTTCTCTCTGCCGGGGAGAGTTTTTTAGAGAAAAAGGCACAGGGTCGCCATTTGGCAGGAGAAGGGCCCTGGGACAAAACCGCACCCACACCCACTTTGGAAGCATCCACCTCAACAATAAAAGGTAAGGAAACATCGGGATGCACCAAGACGGGAGCAGACGCAAAACTCTCTTTAATCTTAGAAAAGGCTGCAAGCGCCTCCTCCGACCAAGAGGAAAAATCCGCCCCCTTTTTTGTCATGTCAGTGAGGGGTTTGACAACAGAGGAATAATTGAAAATGAACTTTCTGTAATCGTTCGCAAAACCCAGAAAGCGCATCAATGCCTTCTGATTCTCAGGAAGCTCCCACTCAAGTACAGCACGGACCTTCTCGGGATCCATGCGAAAACCAGAAGCAGAGAGGAGAAAACCCAGAAATTGAATCTCCGATACCATAAAAAGACATTTCTCCAGCTTGGCGTACAATTTATTTTCCCGCAGAATCTGCAGAACCTGAAAAAGATGATCCTGATGGGTCTGAACATCAGGGGAAAAAATCTAAATATCATCAAGATACACCAATACAAATTTCCCCATTAAATGGTAGAAAATACTATTAACAAAATGCTGAAAAACGGCCGGAGCATTCATCAGGCCGAAAGGCATAACGAGATTCTCGAAATGCCCGTCAGGGGTATTAAAGGCAGTTTTCCATTCATCCCCCTCTCTGACCCTGACCAGGTTGTACGCGCCTCTCAAATCCAATTTGGAAAAAACCTTGGCCCCAACAATTTGGTTGAAGAGGTCCGGGATCAGAGGAAGGGGATAGGGATCGCGAATCGTGATACGGTTCAGCTCCCTAAAATCTAGGCAAGGTCTCAGAGAGCCATCTTTTTTTTTAGCAAAAAAAAAACCCGCGGCCACAGGTGACTTTGAGGGACGAATATGCCCCTTCTCGAGACTCTCGGAGATATAGGTTCGCATTGCGATTCTTTCCGGTTGTGAGAGATTGTAGAGGCGTGCTTTTGGCAGCTTGGCGCCGGGAATGAGGTTAATGGGACAGTCAAACTCCCGGTGAGGAGGTAGCTCCTGAACACCGCTCTCGGAAAACACGTCCGAGAAATCAGAGAGAAATGATGGCACAGTTTTAGTAGACACCTCTGCAAAAGTCGCTGTGAGACAATTCTCTCTACAAAAGTCACTCCACTCATTTATTTGCCTTCCTTGCCAATCAATAGTGGGGTTATGTCTAGTGAGCCAGGGTAACCCCAAAACTAGAGGAGAAGGCAATCCGTTAAGGACAAAACAAGATATATCCTCCACATGAGTGTCACCTACAGCTAGCCGGATATTGCGACCAATGACCTTCAGAGATCTCTTTGAGAGTGGAGCAGAGTCAATAGCAAAAACAGGTATATCCTTTTCTACTGTGCAAACCTGAAAACCATGCATGGCTACAAATTGAGTGTCAATAAGATTGACGGCTGCTCCACTATCGACAAAAATCTCACAAGAAATGACTTTGCTCTCTAGCGCCACCCTGGCAGACAGGAGAAAACGGGAACTGCAGGTCAGAGGAAAAGCATCAATTCCTACATCAACTTTGCCCAAAGTAGCAGATGAAGCAGAGTTTGATGATTTACCTTTTGAGGTTTTTCTCTTATTATCGCTCTTAGTACAGTTCAAGAATCTCCTAGACGGACAAACATTTGCCAAATGACCTATGCCCCCACAACAAAAACAGACCATACTCTGAGGACTAAATCCTCTTTTATCAGGGGCAAGTCGACCTAGCTGCATGGGCTCCTCCTCAGAGGGGAGCGAGACAGGATGAGGCCCCTGCACACTGAATGAGTCCGCACCACTGCCCCTAGACTGACAATGGCTGGACAGAGAGGTCTCGTTTCTTTCTCTTAGACGCCTGTCAAGGCGTACCGCCAATGACATGGCAGACTCTAAGGACGTTGGTCTCTCATGGAAAGCAAACGCATCTTTCAATCTCTCTGAGAGACCATGACAGAACTGACTCCGGAGTGCAGCATCATTCCAACCCGAATCAGCTGCCCATCTCCGAAATTCAGAACAATAAAGCTCCGCAGACAGTTTGTTCTGGCATAAAACACGTAAGTTAGATTCGGCCAGAGCAACACGATCCGGGTCATCATATATCTGCCCCAGGGCCACAAAAAAATCTTTCCACGGATCGAAGGGAGGGATCCCCTGATGGCAGCGAAAAAGCCCAAGTCTGAGCATTACCCCTGAGCAGGGAGATGACAATCCTCACCCTCTGCTCCTGATTACCAGAGGAGTGGGGACACAAGCAAAAATGGAGTTTGCATGCCTCTCTAAAGCGAACAAAATTCTCACTGCCCCCGGAGAACGTTTCCGGAAGTGAGACCTTTGGCTCGCAACAGACTCCATGAGCCGGAGCAGAGCCCAATGCTTGAAGCTGAGTCATAGATTGACGGAGATCCGCTACTTCCAAAGAAAGACCCTGCAAGCGGTCAACCAGGCCAGAAAGCGGATCCATGTCAAAAAAGGACGGTTTTGGTGGATTATAATGTCACGGCTGTATGTGAGCAACAATAGTATACACCGTAAAAGAGCTACTGACCGGACCCAAACTAGGGAGGATAAAGGGTGACCCCTGTCCGACCCTCAAAGCTCTCCCTATTCTGCTAAAGCACATGCCCGGATCCAAATGGCGGAACGAGGCATGCCCATGTGCCTAAGACTGATGACCACTGTAACCCCTACAATAGTGGAAGGGGCACGGCCACCGGTGCCCTACTCAGTATATGGAGGGAACCGTGGCCACCTCAGATCCAGTCAGAAAATAATCAGGTACACAACAATGTCTGTACACTTAGCTGAAGGTGTTGCAGCCGCAGAGAAGACGGATCCAAGGACAGCTGGCAATATCCGGAGTGCTTGCTGCAGCAGAACACAGGTCCAGTGAACTGATAGCTACAAGTGAAGATACTAAAGCAAGAGCTACAACTGAAATGAGAACTATAATCCACATCCTATCATAGGAGGAGGGGTGATATAAAGAGAGGGAAATCAAACGCATGAGGAACAGCTGGGAGGAAGGAAACCAAAAGTAAACAGAGCAGTGAGAACTCCTCCCAGCTCTAGTAGTGACATCATCACAGGGGTGGAGAAACAGAGCTGTGAGAACGTCCCAAAGCTCTGGTAGTGACACTGGGTCATTGAGGCTGCTATGCAGTGGGTCAGATTTAGGTGTAACTAAGTTCGTGACGCCAGTTGCAGCTTGCGCAGGTACTATAGAAGGGCCCTTTAAGATGGTATAGCTCATGTACTAGGTTATGAATGCCAGAGGGGGATATTGTCTCTGTATTGTGTCAACGGTGTCTCCTACCTTAGTACGGCTGGACTCCTGTATCCCGGCTCACATGCAACAAAATTGAGTGTTGTAAATAGGAGTAATGGAGGAATGATGGGATTCCACACAGAGAATAGGGTCCAACTTGTCTTTACTTGAGGTTATCTTATGCAGCTCTAGATCCATACAATGTTACAGCAATAGTCTTGGGTCCCAGCAGGTGTTGGCAATATGTGGCAGGAATTATATATATATATTCTGCATCTAATACATGCGCCTTTAAGAATCTGGCAGGTATCTGTCTTCTGCTCTGTCTATCTTCTGCTTTGTTTGGGCCTGACTAGCTATGGAGGTACTTATCTTCTCCTTGTATTTGGAATCTGTACTTACAGGACTGCTCGCAGGGAATGATGGTGGCGTCCTGGAGATCTGATAGTTCTGAAGTTGCTGCTTTCTTGGTCATCCAGCTGAGGTAAGGAACTCAGGCTGGAAATGTTGATCTGGGCCTCAGCAAAGGCCTGAATCCTTGGTTGGGATCCCTGTTTCTGGGAGCTCCTATTCACACAGCCTTCCCCAACAGGGGGTGGCTGGTAGTCTGCCTAGAACTTTCTGTCCTCCCTCTGAAGTAGGGTGTGGGAACATTCCACTCCTCCTCAGATAGGGGGAAGCTAGCCTGGAATGGTATATTCCAGTCTAGATATACTAACTGGCTTTATTCTGTCTACATATTGCTGCCACCTGCTGGTGTACATGAATATTACAGCATATACATTCAATAAAGACATAGAAATGGCATACAATATAAATGCAATGTCAGGTTACACAGGGTGACAACACGTCTACACTTTAACATCATGAAGCTGGGTGATAGAGTTTTAGTAAAATACTCTGGGATGTTACACACCCGCACTGAATCCGGACCCATTCATTTCTATGCGGCTCTGCACACGAGCAGTGATTTTCACGCATCACTTGTGCGTTGCGTGAAAATCGCAGCATGCTCTATATTCTGCGTTTTTCACGCAACGCAGGCATCACAGAAGTGAATGGGGCTGCGTTAAAATCGCAAGCATCTGCAAGCAAGTGCTTGGGTGAAGAAGTTCGGGTTTGGTTACCAAACATGCATGACTTTTCTCACGTGAGTGCAAAACGCATTACAATGTTTTGCACTCGTGCGGAAAAATCGCGCATGTTCTCGCAACGCACCCGCACCTTTTCCCACAACGCCCGCGTGAAACCAGCCTAACAGTATTCAAAGTGCAATTCTTATTTTGGCCACCAGATGGCAGGCCAGGATAAGAAATGAGCAAAAGTGACGAAAATAAGCTAATAAATTCATAAACCAAAATAAAAAATAAAATAAAAAATTCAATAAGCTCATATATGATAACAAAATATATTGGGTTGTGACGGCTCACCTGTTTGTTATATATGGGACGGGTGCTCCAACTGAGACACACCCAGTCTATAAAGTGCAAAGTAATTATAAAATGTAGGTTAGTTGTGCAGACCTCATATGGAAGTATATTTATATATCCACATAAGACTTTCCTCGTATATAGCGTTCAATATTTATTATACATATATACAGTTATACAGTATCTTAAGTGTTTATATATTGTTGCCAGTGCCTAAAGTGGTCACAAAGTACACTGCTCAAAAAAATAAAGGGAACACAAAACTTACACATCCTAGATCTGAATTAATTAAATATTCTTCTGAAATACTTTGTTCTTTACATAGTTGAATGTGCTGACAACAAAATCACACAAAAAAAATATATGGAAATCAAATTTTTTAACCCATGGAGGTCTGGATTTGGAGTCACACTCAAAATTAAAGTGGAAAAACACACTACAGGCTGATCCAACTTTGATGTAATGTCCTTAAAACAAGTCAAAATGAGGCTCAGTAGTGTGTGTGGCCTCCACGTGCCTGTATGACCTCCCTACAGTGCCTGTGCATGCTCCTGATGAGATGGCGGACGGTCTCCTGAGGGATCTCCTCCCAGACCTGGTCTAAAGCATCTGCCAACTCCTGGACAGTCTGTGGTGCAACGTGACGTTGGTGGATAGAGCGAGACATGATGTCCCAGATGTGCTCAATTGGATTCAGGTCTGGGGAACGGGCGGGCCAGTCCATAGCATCAATGCCTTCGTCTTGCAGGAACTGCTGACACACTCCAGCCACATGAGGTCTATCATTGTCTGCATTAGGAGGAACCCAGGGCCACCCGCACCAGCATATGGTCTCACAAGGGGTCTGAGGATCTCATCTCGGTACCTAATGGCAGTCAGGCTACCTCTGGCGAGCACATGGAGGGCTGTGCGGCCCTCCAAAGAAATGCCACCCCACACCATTACTGACCCAATGCCAAACCGGTCATGCTGGAGGATGTTGCAGGCAGCAGAACGTTCTCCACGGCGTCTCCAGGCTCTGTCACGTCTGTCACATGTGCTCAGTGTGAACCTGCTTTCATCTGTGAAGAGCACAGGGCGCCAGTGGAGAATTTGCCAATCTTGGTGTTCTCTGGCAAATGCCAAACGTCCTGCACGGTGTTGGGCTGTAAGCACAACCCCCACCTGTGGACCTCGGGCCCTCATATCACCCTCATGGAGTCTGTTTCTGACCGTTTGAGCAGACACATGCACATTTGTGGCCTGCTGGAGGTCATTTTGCAGAGCTCTGGCAGTGCTCCTCCTGTTCCTCCTTGCACAAAGGCGGAGGTAGCGGTCCTGCTGCTGGGTTGTTGCCCTCCTACGGCCTCCTCCACATCTCCTGATGTACTGGCCTGTCTCCTGGTAGCGCCTCCATGCTCTGGACACTACGCTGACAGACACAGCAAACCTTTCTTGCCACAGCTCGCATTGATGTGCCATCCTGGATAAGCTGCACTACCTGAGCCACTTGTGTGGGTTGTAGACTCCGTCTCATGCTACCACTAGAGTGAAAGCACCGCCAGCATTCAAAAGTGACCAAAACATCAGCCAGGAAGCATAGGAACTGAGAAGTGGTCTGTGGTCACCACCTGCAGAACCACTCCTTTATTGGGGGTGTCTTGCTAATTGCCTATAATTTCCACCTGTTGTCTATCCCATTTGCACAACAGCATGTGAAATTGATTGTCACTCAGTGTTGCTTCCTAAGTGGACAGTTTGATTTCACAGAAGTGATTGACTTGGAGTTACATTGTGCTGTTTAAGTGTTCCCTTTATTTTTTTGAGCAGTGTATATATTGTTATACTCCTTCCAATGATTGTGTCGATAAAATATTAATAGGTGCAAAAACAAGTGCAAAAATATATACCTTGTGGGTGAATTTGTAAAAAATGAAAAATGAAAAATTTTAAATAAGTGCTCCAATGAACAGTGAACAAGATGGGAGTATTCCTTCCTGGCAATAATTTATAAAGACATACATGAAAACAGCATAAATCATTAAGCAATACAGTATTAAGGATTCAATATGAAATGCAGTATTGGTATAATGTAGGAGCGCAATCTGTTGTACTTTATCCACATTGACGATAATCTCGCTGTGTGACGTGAGCCTGGATGTTTGTATCCGATCCAGCGCTCAATCGCGGCTTGTGTGCTGTCTGGTACCGTCAGGGTTATAGCTTCTCCCGTAAGGTGGGGATACAGAAGGCGCCAATCTGCAAATCGTATTTCTTTCTCCAGTAATAATGTAGTATAAACGTGGAATCTATTTTGTAGTTATATGATTCCCATTTGTCGGCCGACTTATTATCAACATTCATACGTTGGAGGAAGTTGAGTATTGTATCATTTACTCACAATTGGTTGTCTCCAGGTTTCGCTCCTGACTTTAAATAACTTGGTAATGTTGTATTCCTTGTAATAGTCTGTTGTATATATCTCTCTGTGGCCACGGCGTCCCACGTGCCTACAGAACGTTTGCTGCTTGTCTCTGCCAAAGCACCTCCACAGTTGTGGGATGATTACCAGGTCTGGATTGCAGGTTTGTTTTTTAGGGCTGTAGTAAGCGTCCAGTGTTACGTCAGGAGACCTTAAAGGGCTTCTGTCAGCCCACTAAACCGTTTTGTTTTTTTTTGCTTAATAATAACCCCTACACTGCGATTTATCCATACATAAGTAAAATAATAATTTTGGTTCAGTAGAATTTGCTAAAACCCTATTTTTATAATATGTAAATTACCTTGCTACCAGCAAGTAGGGCGGCTACTTGCTGGTAGCAGCCGCATCCTCCGATGGTGATGACGCCCCCTCCGCTTGTTGATTGACAGGGCCAGCGGACGGGATCTTTCTCCGCTGGCCCTGCCTGTTTGCATTCAATATCTGGCGCCTGCGCGGCGGCCGTACCTATCTTCAACCGGCGCAGGCGCACTGAGAGGCGGCCACTCACTCGGCCGCTCCATCCTCAATGCGCCTGCGCCGATGACGTCACATCTACACCCGGCGCAGGCGCATTGAGGATGAAGCGGCCGAGTGAGTGGCCGCCTCTCAGTGCGCCTGCGCCGATTGAAGATAGGTACGGCCGCGGCGCAGGCGCCAGATATTGAATGCAAACAGGCAGGGCCAGCGGAGAAAGATCCCGTCCGCTGGCCCTGTCAATCAACAAGCGGAGGGGGCGTCATCACCATCGGAGGATGCGGCTGCTACCAGCAAGTAGCCGCCCTACTTGCTGGTAGCAAGGTAATTTACATATTATAAAAATAGGGTTTTAGCAAATTCTACTGAACCAAAATTATTATTTTACTTATGTATGGATAAATCGCAGTGTAGGGATTATTATTAACCAAAAAAAAAAAAAACGGTTTAGTGGGCGGACAGAAGCCCTTTAATTAGAGCGCTCTTTTAAAACATAGGGGTCCGGTGTTGATAAGGAATGTTCAGCTGGGGGTCCTCTATCACCAAACGCGTTTCAGAGATCTCGGTCTCCTTCCTCAGTGGTCACCAGTGGTGGAAGGAGACCGAGATCTCCGAAACGCGTCTGGTGATAGAGGACCCCCAGCTGAACATAAATTTAATAAAATGTGATCAAAAAGTCAAACATACTCCAAAATGGTATCAATTAAAAGTACATGATCCCCTAAACAGTAGACATAAGTCTAAAAAAGTTATGGGGGTCAGAATATGATGATATAAAAAAGAAAATTTCTCAAAGTTTAAATGTATTTTTACACTATTTGGACATAAATGACCTACACATATGGGGTGTCGTTGTAATCGTACTGACCCAGAGAATGAAGGGCATGGGCGTAAACAAAACGCAGTGGAAACAAAACCCGTAAAACGGTGGAGGGATTGCATTTTATTTCCAATTCCACCCCATTTGGTAATGGTGGCATTAGAAAGTACAACTTGTCCCCCAAAAAATAAGCCCTCATAAGGCTACGTGACCAGAAAAATAAAAAAGTTATGGCTCACGGAAAATAAGGAAGAAAAATGAAAACGGAAAAAACCTCTGGTAGACAAAGGGTTAAACCTAGGAACAAAAGCGATAAATCCATTCAGTCTCCTTTTGGAGAATCTTTCGATCCCAGTCACCCTTTCTAGGGACAGAGGGACGGCCTCAAGTGCAGAGAAACGGAGGGATTTCAGATCGCCATTATGACATCGGTTACAGGTGCTCACACACCCTCCGCCTTCCCGATACGGACACTGGCGGATGTAAACAACTCCCTATGTTTTACAGTCAATAAAATCCCTGATCAAGAAAATGCGATCGGTGACAGAACATAGTGATGGTTTTCGTCGTACGTATAAAACGACACTTTGCCAGTGGCATTGCCAGGGACTACAAACAGATATGTCCTCCCCCGACAGAAGAGAGCACAAATGACCACCATATAGTGAGTGAACACCGCCATACTACTAATGAACAGAAACCACTGTACTAAGACCATGTAGAGGTAGACACCAGCTCTGACCTCTCTGACTGGTGGCGCTTACGCTCCCTCTTCCTCTCCATCAGGCCCAGACCGCCATGAAGACTTCCTCCAGCCTTCTGCATAGTGTAATGCTCAGATGTTTTTGGCTCATTACTTACTCCCCATCTTTTGCCCCCTCTACACTCATTATACATAGCGCCCCAGGCAGTAATAATATCCCCGTCAACCATGATGCACTACAAGATAATACCACCCCTAATCGTCAGTAAAGCCCACAGTGTGCCCCAAACAGTAATAATGTCCCCCTATAAGACTGATATCCTAGTTCAAGACCCTTTTCTACCCCTTTGGATCAAGAGAAACACCTAGCCGCGTTCCCTCAGTATCTGGACTCGCTCCACCTTCTCTTCCGTGCTGTCCAGGGCCCGGCACAGGCGTCGCGATGCAGCAACGTCGTCTAGGTGCTTCCGGCCTCTGCTAAGAGACAAGACTAAAGGAGCTTGTCACCTACCATAAAGAAATGAAAGGGCGGAGGGCCAATGGTCACCCTGAGGATAAAGCTGACATTGGTGCTCGGCTGGGATTTGGGTGGGTCTCCGGACTCCTTACTTCTCCAAACCTGGTTGTGGTCGCAGCTCATGATCATTACTCTGCTGTGTGACCCCTTAGCTCAGCCAAGTTGCGTGCCCACCACTACACAGCAGCATTAACCTGTGTGAGAGAACTGCCATGTTTAGCGCCTCCTTAGTGGGAGAAACAGGTACAATTTTATTACCGCCAAGTGTAACTGATAAGTTTGTACTGGACTATAACTCCCAAGTTGTGTACCCTATGTAACCGCCAAGCCAGGTACTGTTAACTGTGAAGCTGTTTACTATGTGTAACCACCAAGATGTGTACCCTATGTAACTACCAAGATGTGTACATCTGTAACTACCAAGATGTGTACCCTCTGTAACTGCCAAGATGTGTACCCTCTGTAACCACCAAGATGTGTACCCTCTGTAACTACCAAGATGTGTACATCTGTAACTACCAAGATGTGTACCCTCTGTAACTGCCAAGATGTGTACCCTCTGTAACTGCCAAGATGTGTACCCTCTGTAACCACCAAGATGTGTACCCTCTGTAACTACCAAGATGTGTACATCTGTAACTGCCAAGATGTGTACCCTCTGTAACTGCCAAGATGTGTACCCTCTGTAACTACCAAGATGTGTACATCTGTAACTACCAAGATAGAAACATAGAATGTGTCGGCAGATAAGAACCGTTTGGCCCATCTAGTCTGCCCAATATACTGAGTACTATGGATAGCCCCCGGCCCTATCTTATATGAAGGATGGCCTTATGCCTATCCCATGCATGCTTAAACTCCTCCACTGTATTTGCAGCTACCACTTCTGCAGGAAGGCTATTCCATGCATCCACTACTCTCTCAGTAAAGTAATACTTCCTGATATTACTTTTAAACCTTTGCCCCTCTAATTTAAAACTATGTCCTCTTGTAGCAGTTTTTCTTCTTTTAAATATTCTCTCCTCTTTTACCTTGTTGATTCCCTTTATGTATTTAGCAGTTTCTCTCATCTCCCCTCTGTCTCGTCTTTCTTCCAAGCTATACATGTTAAGGTCCTTTAATCTTTCCTGGTAAGTTTTTTCCTGCAATCCATGGACCAGTTTAGTAGCTCTTCTCTGAACTCTCTCCAAAGTATCAATATCCTTCTGGAGATATGGTCTCCAGTACTGAGCACAATACTCCAGATGAGGTCTCACTAGTGCTCTGTAGAGCGGCATGAGCACCTCCCTCTGTCTACTGGTAATGCCTCTCCCTATACACCCCAAGCATTCTGCTAGCATCTCCTGCTGCTCTATGACATGGTCTGCCTACCTTTAAGTCTTATGAAATAATGACCCCTAAATCCCTTTCCTCAGATACTGAGGTTAGGAGGTTAAGATGTTGTCACGGACGTTCCCATGGCAGGTACCAGGAGATCAGAGAGACTGGCAACTTATGGGTTAAATTGACAAGCTCACTGTGGATCTTATTGTGTCTCTGTTTTGGTGAATTCCACAGCCCTTGCTTCAGGTGTTGCTTGTTGGTAATTTACCTTTCCCATAAGTAGCAGCTTCTCACTCTTGGAGGTGCGGTTTATAGATTTTCTTCCTGCCTTCTAACTAGCTGGTCGGTCGTACTCTGTGCTGCTTCTGGAGTTGCCAGTTTTCTACTTTCAGATAAGTCTTGTCTGTTCTTATTGTTTTGTATTTGTTATATTCCCTGTTGTTGTATCTGGGCCTGAGACAGAGACTTCCATTCGTCCATCTGGGGAGGAATGGGTTGTCTCTGGTCCTAACCTCATTCCAGGGCCTCATAGGGATATAAGGGCCTAGGTATCCTGCATATGACTATTCCTACCTTCAAGGTCTATTCATATCGATAGGTAGTCAGGGCCCGGATTAGGGTTGTCTAGGCAGTGACCTGTTCCTTCCCTAGTTTCCAGGCCCAGTTACTGTACCCCTTCCCTTCTGTGTTCAGTGTGGAGTTTTCCCCCCCACACTGATCGTGACATTATAAACCGCCGAATAACCGTAATTTTGATGTCTGTATCAGTTGAGCCATGGATGTTATCGCTGCACTGACCGGACAGCTCCAGCGGCTGTCTCTGGAGGTGGATGACCTCCGCACGACCGTCTCACAGATGCAGAGACCACTGTTGGCTGATCCTAGTCGTGGTTACCTGACCTGTCCTGAACCTAAAGTTGCTCTCCTGGATAGATTCTCGGGGGGAGTGATCATTTTATTCGGTTCAGGGAAGCGTGCAAATGGTACTTTAAGTTGTGTCCACACTCATCTGGGGACGAGAGCCAGAGAGTGGGTGATTATTTAGTTGCTTAAAGGGGACGCCCAGTCTTGGGCGATTTCTCTGCCGACCGGATCACAGTCACTCCGATCAGTAGATGCATTTTTCAGAGCTTTAGGTCTCATCTATGATGACCTGGACCAAACCTCCCTGGACGAGACTAAATTACGCGGCCTGCGTCAGGGAGAGCGTTCGGCGGAGATCTATTGTTCCGAATTTAGGAGGTGGGCTACGGATACTGAGTGGAACGATCCGGCTCTCCGCAGCCAGCCAGGGATTATCTGAGAGGCTGAAGGACGCTTTGGCCTTTCATAAGAATCCTGAGTCTTTGGAAGCCGCTATGTCTTGATAGACGCCTGAGAGAGAGATCTAAGGGCCCGCTCTCTCAGGACCTTCTATTACATAACGTACCGTATTCCTTTGACTCTTTGGGTGAAGAGACTCCTGAGCTTATACCTGGGGAGGAACCCATGCAATTAGGGGGAGCGACTACGAAATCTGCTTGCAAAAGTAGGAGTCACAAGCAGGGAGTATGTTTTTTCTGCGGTCAAAGGGGACATTTTGTCAATATACGTCCAAGCATTCAGCGGCAAATAGAGAAACAAAAAGGGACGTCTAAATCCCATCTGACTATCGGAGGTGTGAGTGGGGAGTCAGAGAATGTGCATTTGTCCTTTGCTGGTAGTACCCGATTTCTCCTGACTGCCGAGGTGGCGCTAGAGTGAAAAACTGTGGGAATTGAAGTATTTATTGACAGCGGGGCCGGGGTGAACCTGATTGATGCTCAGTTTGTCCGCATGCACGGGTTATCACCAAGTACATTAAAAAAATACATTCCCGTATTTGCTATTGGTTCTGCCCCTCTTACTCAGAGGTGCTTGTCGCAGGTTTTGCATGATATCAGATTAAGAGTGGGTGACTTTCATCAAGAAGTTATCTCGTGTTTTGTCTTGGAAGGTCTCCCTGCACCTACGGTTCTGGGTTTACCGTGGCTTACCAAGCATAATCCAACTACCGATTGGCAAGCTAGGCAGATTCTGGATTGGGGGGACTATTGCATTGATAATTGTCTCAATACATCCTGTTCTGTGGTTACTACTAAGGCTGCACCCTCTTTTATATCCGAGTTTGCCGATGTGTTTTCTGAGAGTGGATGTCGGGATTAACCTTCCCATCGGGAATATGATTGCCCTGTCAATCTTATTCCCGGGGCTAGGTTGTATAATCTTTCTGAACCTGAAAGGCAGGCCATGAGAGAATATATTGCCGAGAGTTTGAAGAAAGGGCACATAAGACCTTCCAAGTCTCCAGTGGCTGCAGGGTTCTTTATCGTAAAAAAAAAAAAAAAGGATGGAGGTCTTCGGCCATGTCTGGATTTTCGTGAACTCAATCAGATTACTATCCGTGATCCTTACCCTCTTCCTTTGATTCCCGATTTGTTTAACCAGATTATTGGTGCCAAGGTGTTCTCCAAGTTGGACTTAAGGGGGGCATATAATCTGGTTAGGATCAAGGAAAGGAGATGAATGGAAGATGGCTTTTTATACTCCTGAGGGGCACTTTGAGAACCTGGTCATGTCTTTCGGGTTGACCAATGTAGTGATCACTCCGGAGCGTAGAGGGGTTTCCACCGCTGGAGGAATCCAGTAGTGATCCAAGTGAAGAAGCTCTTCCAAGCGCTAGTGTGATAGCTGTATATTTGTTACCCCCAATAACAGACAAGACTCTAGATTGAGGGTGAAGAAGAACTCTCTTTATTAATGGCCACAGCTCGGCCTTTTATGCAGGAACACAATCTACAGCAACTAATCAATATACAGTAACAGATACTGCACTCACATACAGGGGCTTGGTCACATAGCTTACAAGTAGACACTGTGTCTTTACCCAGACAATGGACCAGAGTGTTATCTTGTGTATTGTAATAAAGTTGGTCAGTATTGTGGTTAGAGCAGACTTAATGTCTGAACGTGTGTCTACACCTATGTCCCTGATACACATAGATGTCTGCTCCATTGTTAAGAGTAGGTATCCAAGGTCCTAGCTAAAAACCATCTTTAAAACAGGGGGATCTGTTACAGGGCTCCCTCTTTGTGGATCACTCCAGTAGACCCGGTTTGATCCTTTTCGGGTCAACTGGAGGCTGCCTAGACGACAGATCGAGGACTGAGTTCAGTCTGGCGGGACAGCCCATCAGCGTTACCGTTCTGTTTCCCGGGGCGGTACTGGATGTTAAAGTTATATGGCTGTAGTGCCAGGCTCCATCTCAATAATCGTCCGTTGTCTCCGGCCACAATGTTTAACCAAACCAAAGGGGTTGTGGTCCGTGACTACCGTGAATTCTCGCCCATACAAGTAGGGGTGAGTTTCTTCAGTGCCCACACCAAAACCAAACACTCCTTTTCAACTACCTCAAAGTTCGCTTCCCGGGGCAATAGTTTGCGGCTGATGTAGGCGACCGGGTGCTCTCCTCCGTCCTCTCCCACTTGACTTAGAACTGCCCCCAGTCCGAACATGGAAGCGTCGGTGTGGACGGTAAAAGGTTTGTTAGGGACTGGGGCAGCCAACACAGGAGCATGCACAAGAGCGTCTTTCAAGGCTTGGAAAGCAGTGTCACAGGAGGGAGACCACAGGACCTGTCAGGGAAGGTTCTTTTTCGTGAGGTCAGTCAGGGGCTTAGCTAGGGTGCTGTAGTCTGGTACAAACCGTCTGTAATACCCTGCTGTCCCCAGGAAGGCCAGGACCTGGGTCTTGGTCCGGGGTGTGGGCCAGTTAGCGACAGCTTCTATCTTGGCGGGCTCTGGCCTCTGCCGCCCAAACCCGACCCGGTGGCCCAAATACTGGACCTCTGCCATGCCTATATGACATTTGTCTGGTTGCAGAGTCAGGCCAGCCTCCTGAATATGATCCAGAACTGCCCCCACATGCCTCAAGTGCTCCTCCCAGGACTCGCTATAGATCGCAATGCCATCCAGGTACGCACAAGTGAAATCCTGGAAGCCATCAAGGAGTATATCCACCAAGCGTTGGAAAGTGGCTAGGGCGTTTTTCATCCAGAATGGCATGACCCTAAACTGGTACAAGCCAAACGGGGTGACAAAAGCCGACTTAGGCATATCCTCCTCGGCCAGGGGAATCTGCCAGTACCCCTTACAGAGGTCAATGGTGGTCAGATATCGTCCCCTGGCAATACGATCCAATAAGGCACCCACTCGGGCATGGGGTAGGCATCTGTCACGGTCTAGTCATTTAGCCGCCGATAGTCCACGCAGAACTGGGTAGTCCCATCCTTCTTTGGTACCAGGACTACTGGGGATGCCCAGAGACTATCGGAGGGCTCAATGACTCTTAGCCTCAACATTTCCTGTATCTACCACAGTGTAAGGGCCGTGCCAGGCTGCTTGCAATTTATCATGTTTGGTCGGTGTGGGGGTTTGCTCTGGTAGACACGTTAGCGGACGCAGTACAGAGGCAACCACAAAGTCTTTAACTTAAACAGTTCAGTGTTTTATTCACACATAAGGAAAAACAAAAAGTAACGGTTTGCAGTCTTGGAGTTTGTTCACACCATAAAAAGTCCACAGAACAAAAGCCTTCACCTGGTCAGCAGTTTTTCCGCCCGCAGTCCACAGCAGGCTTTAGGGCCTGTTTTCCCAGCAGGCGTCTCTCAGCCCTTTAGCACGGCACAAGTTCTCAGTTCCCAAACACACAGAGACTGACAGCGCTCCACTGTCAGAGAGGAGTAATCCACACCCAGCTGAAGCTGCTGGCCGGGTTTGATATAGGCCAGTAAAGACCCGGCCTGGAACGTGGGGAGAAGCCACCCACCCAGCACTTTGGCTACTCCCAGTAAGAGCCGGCCCGGATCGGTTTTACAGCCATACTAACAGCAAACAGTGTCAGTCAGCACTAGCTGCCGCTTACCCTTGAAAATACCGGATCTTACCTCACCGAGGCCAGGAACCTTGGTGACACATACCTTCCATGAACGATGGACCCTTGCACCTTCCTACATACCTACCCTCTTTGTTCAACCCTGAGGGGGTGAACACCCGCCAGACAGTGCATCCTTGTTTCAATGTAACCGGCCTGCCCCGTATTCCACTGAAAATTTTAAGTTTTGTAGCGACAAGAACCATCTGGTGACCTGAGCATTCCTCTCCATGGCCTGGCTCCTCCACTCCTCCACTTGAGAAGGGAGCGGTCGGTCACCAGACGGAACTTTCTCCCAAACAGATAATAGCGTAGAGACTCGAGGGCCCACTTGATGGCCAGGCACTCTCTCTCCACTATACTGTACCTAGTCTCGGCTGGGGTAAGTTTGCGGCTCAGGAAAACAACGGGATGTTCCTCCCCATTGATGTCCTGAGAGAGTACAGCTCTGAGGCCTACTACAGAGGCATCGGTCTATACCACAAACTCCTTGAAGTCGGGCGTCACCAACATCGGGGACCCACACAGGGCCGACTTCAAAGCGGAGAAAGCCTTTTCCGCCTGTTCATTCCACTGAACCGTCACTGACTTGCGTCCCTTCAAAAGGCCTGTCAATGGTGCGGCGACTGTAGCAATATTGGGGACAAACCTCATATAGTACCCCACCATACTCAGGAACGACTTCACTTGCTGAGTAGTGACAGGTCAGGGCCAATTCCAAATTGCCTCAATTTTGTTCAGCTGAGGATTGATAATTCCGCGCCCAATTACATACCCCAGGTACTTGGTCTCTTCTAACCCTATCGCACACTTTTTTGGGTTAGCGGTCAGTCCAGTCTTCCTAAGGGAGTCAACTACAGCCTGCACTTTAGGTAGGTGACTTTCCCAGTCGGTGCTGTGTATAACGATATCGTCCAGGTACGCCGAAGCGTAACAACGATGTGGGCGAAGTACAACGTCCATGAGCCGTTGAAAAGTGGCGGGAGCGCCATGTAGATCAAAGGGTAACACCTTATATTGGTATAGCCCATCAGTTTTCTCTTTGGCAACCTCCGTCAAGGGTACCTGCCAGTACCCTTTGGTGAGGTCCAAAACAGAAAAATACTGAGCTTGGCCTAACCTCTCAATAAGCTCATCCACCCGACGCATGGGATCTGCATCAAACTTAGAGATTTTGTTTAGTTTGAGAAAATCATTACAGAACCGCAATGTCCCGTCTGGACTGGCCCATTCACTTTTGGACTCCTCGATGACACCTAGCTGGAGCATTAGCTGCACTTCGTCCGCGATGGCTTGTCGCCGAGCCTCAGGTACCCGGTACGGTTTTAACCGAGCTTTTGCCTGAGGCTCAGTGATAATGTCATGCCAGATTATGGAAGTGCGTCCAGGGAGGTCTGAGAACACATCCGTGTTCCGACTAATAAACTCCCTGGCTTCCTGAGCCTGTTTAGAGGAGAGGCGGTCAGCTATTTTCACTGTGGCAGCCGCTTTCCTTGCTTCAGGCAGAGGGGCCGAAAACGCTTCCCCTAGAAACCCTGGACGCGGGCTGTCTTCCGTACAGGTTTCCCTATCTTTCCATGGTTTGAGAAGATTCACATGGTACACCTGATCCGGCTTTCGCCTCCATGGCTGGTGTACCTTGTAATCTACCTCTCCAATTTTTTCAAGTACCTCGTAGGGCCCCTGCCACCTAGCTAGGAACTTACTGTCTACAGTTGGTACCAGACCATCACCCGATCACCCGGGTTAAAGATCCGGACCCGAGCCGGCCGTTTATAGACCCTACTCTGAGCTCGCTGCGCTGCCTCCAAATGCTCCCTAACCAGAGGTAACACGGTTTCTATCCGTCTTTGTGCAATAGAGCAGGACCGTGGTACGGTTACATTGACGCCAAATTATGCAGTGGGTCAGGATATGGGTATAATAGTCTATAGTTTTGTTCGTGGCGCCAATTGCAGCGTGTGCAGGGTACTGTCACAGGGCCCTCCAAGGTGTTATAACTCACGCCCCAGGTTAGGAATGCCAGAGTGGTGTAGTGTCTCCGTATGGTGGTAGTAATTGTGTCAATGGTGTCTCCTACCTGGGTACGGCTGGACTCCTGGATGCTGGCTCACTTGCAATAAAATGAGTTTTGTGCTAGTAGGAATAATAGAGGGATTTTGCAGCAGTAATTGAGATCCAGACCTTGGTAAAGTTCAAACTTGTCTTTACTGATTGTAACTTTCATCCAAGCAAGATACAGCTTAAGTTTTAGGTCCCAGCAGGTATTGGCAATGGTTGGCAGGAATTTATCTTCTGCTCTATCAACCTGGAGCTTTGCAGGAAAGGACGTCTGCTTTGTAGCTCTAAACATGTGGCAGGAATTTGGCATCTGCACTCTCTATCTTCTGCTGTATGGGGGCTGACTAGCTGAGGAGGAATATAGCTTCTCCTGGGTCTCTGGACTGTACTCACAGTTATCTTCACAGGGTATGCTTTCTTCCTGGAACTGGAGTTTGTCTGCTTGCTTCATCCAGCCGAGGCTGCAGGGCTCAGGCTGTGGATGATGATCAATGTCTCAGCCAAGACAAGATCCTGGTTTGGTTCCCTATATCTGGGAGCTTCTAACAGGCACAGCCTTCCCCAACAGGGGTGGCTGGCACACTGCACCTAACTTCCTTCTCTCCCCATGCTGCAGCATATGGGCTCAGCCCACTCTGCTCACAGAGGGGGAGCTAAGCTGGAACGAACTATTCCAGCTAAGGGCTCTTTCACACCTGCGTTATTGTCTTCCGGCATAGAGTTCCGTCGTCGGGGCTCTATGCCGGAAGAATCCTGATCAGGATTATCCTAATGCATTCTGAATGGAGAGTAATCCGTTCAGGATGCATCAGGATGTCTTCAGTTCCGGTACGGAACGTTTGTTGGCCGGAGAAAATACCGCAGCATGCTGCGCTTTTTGCTCCGGCCAAAAATCCGGAACACTTGCCGCAAGGCCGGATCCGGAATTAATGCCCATTGAAAGGCATTGATCCGGATCCGGCCTTAAGCTAAACGTCGTTTCGGCGCATTGCCGGAGCCGACATTTAGCTTTTTCAGAGTGGTTACCATGGCTGCCGGGACGCTAAAGTCCTGACAGCCATGGTAAGTGTAGCGGGGAGCGGGGGAGCAGTGTACTTACCGTCCGTGCGGCTCCCCGGGCGCTCCAGAGTGACGTCAGGGCGCCCCAAGCGCATGGATCACGTGATCGCATGGACACGTCATCCATGTGCATGGGGCGCTCTGACGTCATTCTGGAGCGCCCGGGAGCCGCACGGACTGTAAGTATACCGCTCCCCCGCTCCCCGCTCCTACTATGGCAACCAGGACTTTAATAGCGTCCTGGGTGCCATAGTAACACTGAACGCATTTGGAAGACGGTTCCGTCTTCAAATGCTTTCAGTACACTTGCGTTTTTCCGGATCCGGCAGGCACCTCCGGCAACGGAAGTGCATGCCGGATCCCAACAACGCAAGTGTGAAAGAGGCCTTAGATGTACTAAACTAAACCTAGCTCCTTGCTAACACATTGCTGCCACCTGCTGGTGAACAGTGAAATTACAGCAATAATTAGATTTAACAAGGTTTTATGCACATTTGTGAATATATAATATAAAATCATATCAGATGACAAAGTTAAAGCTCTTAACAGATTGTAGCGGGGTAGAAGAGTGTCGTAACACAACTCTGGGGTGTTACACTTGCATCTGGGTGACGTACTCATCCACACTTTTGTGCGGTGTGGGTTGTTGTTCCCACGCCTCTTTGGCTACGTCCAACAGACTGCGAGGGTGTCTGCCATATAGCAGTTCGAAGGGCGAGAACCCAGTAGAGGCCTGGGGCACCTCTAGCACTGCGAATATGAGATAGGGCAGAAGAAGGTCCCAGTCCCTCCCATTTTTAGACAGCGCTCTTTTTAGCATATTTTTTAATGTTTGGTTAAACTGTTCTACCAGACCGTCCGTTTGCGGATGATACACGGACGTCCGTAGCTGTTTTATGTGGAGCAACTTACAGAGTTCCCTCATGACCTTGGACATAAACGGGGTCCCTTGGTCGGTCAGAACCTCCTTAGGCAGACCCACTCGAGAAATCATCTCCATTAACTCCTTAGCTATGAGTTTGGCCTCCGGGTACCGAGTGGCGTAGTCGAGGATGACCAAGATATTGGTCACCACTACTGCTGGTCCTTCGGACTCAGGTTCCCAGGGTTCTGGTCTCCCCCCTGAGCCGGGCCACTGTGCTAGGGTTATATCTGTCTCACGGGTATCGGTAACTTTCGTATCCGGCCATAGTGCCGGGAAACCGGGGAAGTCTCTCCCAATTATTAGTTCATACGGTAATTATGTGGCGAGGGCCAACTCATGAGTCCACCTGCCGGCCACCATTGACAGAGAGACCAGTGCGGTGGGATAGTCTTTTAAGTCCCCATGAATGCACACGCCGACCTTTCAGCCTGTATACTCGACGGGCCGCACCAGGGCAGCTTTTACCAGGGACACCAGGCTCCCTGAATCCAGCAGTGCCACCACCAGAGTGTCCCCCACTTCCACCTGGCGCAGGTGGCTATTGTCTACAGTCTCGGAGGTACCGGTGGCTCACAGCTTCCTGGCATATAATGAGTGGCGGTAGCCATAGTTGGTATCCATGGGTTCATCCTGATGGGGACAGTCCGCCCTTATGTGTCCAGGCTCGTGACACCGCCAGCAGACCACCGGGGCTGGGTCTGCAGGGGGAACGTCCGAGGGCGGCTAGGTCTGGGGTGGAGATTTCCGGGGTTTGACTGGTCCCCTCCCAAAAGAACTCCCCTGAAGATTTCTGGTGGCCTCGTAGCTCTCCACCAGGTTGACCATCTCTAAAGCAATACCGGGAGACACCTGGCCGATCCAGTGCTGGAGGGGGTACGGCAAAGCCCTCCAGAACACATCTGCCAACAGACGGTCCAGCATAGTAGTGGGAGTCAATATGTCAGGCTGCAGCCATTTCTCCCCCAGTCTCGCCAGGATCTCACCTTTTATGGTCGGGTAGTCGGCCGCTTGATCATCGGGGAGATCAAAAAACACCTGCTGGGGTCCAGACGCCAGGAATGGAGCGACGACCTCAGCCCTCTGGTCTCAGGGTAACCTCTCCCTCACGGCCTTTTCAAACACCGCCAGATAGGTCTGAACGTCATCCGAGGGTGTCATCTTAGGGATCGCCGCACGGACAGCTTTCCGAGCATCGTGGAGTTTCTGGGACGCCCTTGCTGCATGCAACGGCTTCACATGTTGTAATAGCAGCTGTTTAGCCTCCCGCTGCTGCAAGTTAGCCTCCACGAGGGCCTTCACAACCGCCTCTATTTTGTCAGGGGACATGGGTCGTAACCTTGCCGGCTTAATATAGGACATGCACTTGTGCCCGGGAAAACCCAAAAACCTTTGGGCCTTCAGACCTGCCTCACTGCGTTTGCCCGAATCCGACAATGCTCTGGTAGACAGGCTGCGGACGCAGTACAGAGGCAACGACAACGTCTTTAACTTAAACAGTTCAGTGTTTTATTCACACGTAAGGAAAAACGAAAAGTAACGGTTTGCAGCCTTGGCGTTTGTTCACACCATAAAAAGTCCACAGAACAAAAGCCTTCACCTGGTCAGCAGTTTTTCCGCCCGCAGTCCACAGCAGGCTTCAGGGCCTGTTTCCCAGCAGGCGTCTCTCAGCCCTTTAGCACGGCACAAGTTCCCAAACACACAGAGACTGAGAGCGCTCCACTGTCAGAAAGGAGTAGTCCACACCCAGCTGAGACTGCTGGCCGGGCTTAACATAGGCCAGTAAAGACCCGGCCTGGAGCGTGGGGAGCAGCCACCCACCCTGCACTTTGGATACTCCCAGTAAGAGCCGGCCCGGATCGGCTTTACAGCCATACTAACAAAAAACTGTGTCAGTCAGCACTAGATGCCGCTGACACTTAAAACTACCGCATCTTACCTCACTGAGGCCAGGAATCTTGGTGACACGTACCTTCCATCAATGACGGCCCCTTGTGCCTTCCTACAATACTATATACACATGGGGGCAGTGTACTATATACACATGGGGGGCGGTGTACTATATACACATGGGGGGCGGTGTACTATATACACATGGGGGCGGTGTACTATATACACATGGGGGGCGGTGTACTATATACACATGGGGGGCAGTGTACTATATACGCATGGGGGCAGTGTACTATATACACATGGGGGGCAGTGTACTATATACACATGGGGGGCAGTGTACTATATACACATGGGGGGCGGTGTACTATATACACATGGGGGGCGGTGTACTATATACACATGGGGGGCGGTGTACTATATACACATGGGGGGCGGTGTACTATATACACATGGGGGCAGTGTACTATATACACATGGGGGCAGTGTACTATATACACATGGGGGGCGGTGTACTATATACACATGGGGGGCGGTGTACTATATACACATGGGGGGCGGTGTACTATATACACATGGGGGGCGGTGTACTATATACACATGGGGGCAGTGTACTATATACACATGGGGGGCAGTGTACTATATACACATGGGGGGCAGTGTACTATATACACATGGGGGGCAGTGTACTATATACACATGGGGGGCAGTGTACTATATACACATGGGGGGCGGTGTACTATATACACATGGGGGGCGGTGTACTATATACACATGGGGGGCGGTGTACTATATACACATGGGGGCAGTGTACTATATACACATGGGGGGCGGTGTACTATATACACATGGGGGGCGGTGTACTATATACACATGGGGGCAGTGTACTATATACACATGGGGGGCAGTGTACTATATACACATGGGGGCAGTGTACTATATACACATGGGGGGCAGTGTACTATATACACATGGGGGCAGTGTACTATATACAGATGGGGGGCAGTGTACTATATACACATGGGGGGCAGTGTACTATATACACATGGGGGGCAGTGTACTATATACACATGGGGGGCAGTGTACTATATACACATGGGGGGCGGTGTACTATATACACATGGGGGGCGGTGTACTATATACACATGGGGGCCGGTGTACTATATACACATGGGGGGCAGTGTACTATATACACATGGGGGGCAGTGTACTATATACACATGGGGGGCAGTGTACTATATACACATGGGGGGCAGTGTACTATATACACATGGGGGGCGGTGTACTATATACACATGGGGGGCGGTGTACTATATACACATGGGGGGCGGTGTACTATATACACATGGGGGCAGTGTACTATATACACATGGGGGGCGGTGTACTATATACACATGGGGGGCGGTGTACTATATACACATGGGGGCAGTGTACTATATACACATGGGGGGCAGTGTACTATATACACATGGGGGCAGTGTACTATATACACATGGGGGGCAGTGTACTATATACACATGGGGGGCAGTGTACTATATACACATGGGGGGCAGTGTACTATATACACATGGGGGGCAGTGTACTATATACACATGGGGGGCAGTGTACTATATACACATGGGGGCAGTGTACTATATACACATGGGGGGCAGTGTACTATATACACATGGGGGGCAGTGTACTATATACACATGGGGGCAGTGTACTATATACACATGGGGGGCGGTGTACTATATACACATGGGGGGCGGTGTACTATATACACATGGGGGGCGGTGTACTATATACACATGGGGGCAGTGTACTATATACACATGGGGCAGTGTACTATATACACATGGGGGGCAGTGTACTATATACACATGGGGGGCAGTGTACTATATACACATGGGGGCAGTGTACTATATACACATGGGGCCGGTGTACTATATACACATGGGGGCGGTGTACTATATACACATGGGGGGCAGTGTACTATATACACATGGGGGCAGTGTACTATATACACATGGGGGCAGTGTACTATATACACATGGGGGGCAGTGTACTATATACACATGGGGGCAGTGTACTATATACACATGGGGGGCAGTGTACTATATACACATGGGGGCAGTGTACTATATACACATGGGGGGCAGTGTACTATATACACATGGGGGCAGTGTACTATATACACATGGGGGCAGTGTACTATATACACATGGGGGCAGTGTACTATATACACATGGGGGCAGTGTACTATATACACATGGGGGGCAGTGTACTATATACAGATGGGGGGCAGTGTACTATATACACATGGGGGCAGTGTACTATATACACATGGGGGGGGCAGTGTACTATATACACATGGGGGCAGTGTACTATATACACATGGGGGCAGTGTACTATATACACATGGGGGGCGGTGTACTATATACACATGGGGGGCGGTGTACTATATACACATGGGGGGCGGTGTACTATATACACATGGGGGCGGTGTACTATATACACATGGGGGGCAGTGTACTATATACACATGGGGGCAGTGTACTATATACACATGGGGGGCGGTGTACTATATACACATGGGGGGCGGTGTACTATATACACATGGGGGGCGGTGTACTATATACACATGGGGGCGGTGTACTATATACACATGGGGGGCAGTGTACTATATACACATGGGGGCGGTGTACTATATACACATGGGGGGCAGTGTACTATATACACATGGGGGGCAGTGTACTATATACACATGGGGGGCAGTGTACTATATACACATGGGGGGCGGTGTACTATATACACATGGGGGGCGGTGTACTATATACACATGGGGGGCGGTGTACTATATACACATGGGGGCGGTGTACTATATACACATGGGGGGCAGTGTACTATATACACATGGGGGCAGTGTACTATATACACATGGGGGGCGGTGTACTATATACACATGGGGGGCGGTGTACTATATACACATGGGGGGCGGTGTACTATATACACATGGGGGCGGTGTACTATATACACATGGGGGGCAGTGTACTATATACACATGGGGGCAGTGTACTATATACACATGGGGGGCAGTGTACTATATACACATGGGGGCAGTGTACTATATACACATGGGGGGCAGTGTACTATATACACATGGGGGGAGGTCAGGTGTGGTGCCTCCTCCCCCGCCCCCCTCTCTCTCAGGGTCTCCCATTGGCCCGGACGGCGCATCCTTCCTCCGCTGATGTCACTGCTCTTGGAGGAAGTGAGCGCCGCATCCTCTGCTGCGGGAGAGGAGAGCGGAGACCGGAGAGGAGAGCGGAGAGCTGCGGGGCCGGTGACCGGAGAGGAGAGCGGAGAGCTGCGGGGCCGGTGACCGGAGAGGAGAGCTGCGGGGCCGGTGACCGGAGAGGAGAGCGGAGAGCTGCGGGGCCGGTGACCGGAGAGGAGAGCGGAGAGCTGCGGGGCCGGTGACCGGAGAGGAGAGCGGAGAGCTGCGGGGCCGGTGACCGGAGAGGAGAGCGGAGAGCTGCGGGGCCGGTGACCGGAGAGGAGAGCGGAGACCGGAGAGGAGAGCGGAGAGCTGCGGGGCCGGTGACCGGAGAGGAGAGCGGAGAGCTGCGGGGCCGGTGACCGGAGAGGAGAGCTGCGGGGCCGGTGACCGGAGAGGAGAGCGGAGAGCTGCGGGGCCGGTGACCGCCGTGTCCGGAGGAGGATGCTCCCGTGGCTCTGACCATGCTGCTGAAGGAGTACCGGATCTGCATGCCGCTGACGGTGGAGGAGGTAGGGGCCGCTGCAAGGGTTAATGTGTGTGTGTGGGGGGTTACTGTCCTGTAGTAACCCTTCATTGACTCAGGCTGACGTTAACCCCTTCACTGCTGCAGGGAATTCTGTTTTCTACAGTAACCCCTTACCTGCTGGGTGCATGTTGTACAATAACCCCTTCCCTGCTGGGCTCGTGCTCTACAGTAACCCCTTCCCTGCTGGGCTCGTGCTCTACAGTAACCCCTTCCCTGCTGGGCTCGTGCTCTACAGTAACCCCTTCCCTGCTGGGCTCGTGCTCTACAGTAACCCCTTCCCTGCTGGGCTCGTGCTCTACAGTAACCCCTTCCCTGCTGGGCTCGTGCTCTACAGTAACCCCTTCCCTGCTGGGCTCGTGCTCTACAGTAACCCCTTCCCTGCTGGGCTCGTGCTCTACCGTAACCCCTTCCCTGCTGGGCTCGTGCTCTACCGTAACCCCTTCCCTGCTGGGCTCGTGCTCTACCGTAACCCCTTCCCTGCTGGGCTCGTGCTCTACCGTAACCCCTTCCCTGCTGGGCTCGTGCTCTACCGTAACCCCTTCCCTGCTGGGCTCGTGCTCTACAGTAACCCCTTCCCTGCTGGGCTCGTGCTCTACAGTAACCCCTTCCCTGCTGGGCTCGTGCTCTACAGTAACCCCTTCCCTGCTGGGCTCGTGCTCTACAGTAACCCCTTCCCTGCTGGGCTCGTGCTCTACCGTAACCCCTTCCCTGCTGGGCTCGTGCTCTACCGTAACCCCTTCCCTGCTGGGCTCGTGCTCTACCGTAACCCCTTCCCTGCTGGGCTCGTGCTCTACCGTAACCCCTTCCCTGCTGGGCTCGTGCTCTACAGTAACCCCTTCCCTGCTGGGCTCGTGCTCTACAGTAACCCCTTCCCTGCTGGGCACGTGCTCTACAGTAACCCCTTCCCTGCTGGGTGCATGCTTGGGTGCATATAGAGGGTGAGGTGTGTGTGGGGGGCTTCTTCTAGGGCATCACATGGGGGGGGGAGCTGGGGCATTATGCATGCCTTGTATTTGTATAAGTGTCGCCCCCTCCACTGGGGCATTAACCCTCTCAGCTCCTCTTCGGTCAGATGTTGCTGTATGGATTGTAACCCTTGCACTGCTGGAATATTGCATTGCTTAGTTGTAGAAAGGAAGGCTGCTGGGGGTTATCAGCCATCACCAGTACATGGCTGGTCCAGACTGCAGGACGTACTGGTTCTGATGCCCGTCCTGGTGGGCCGATGCCCAGGGGGCAGCCGGGTACCTGATGATCCAGTGCTCTCAGCATTAGTGCCCGGAGCAGCAGGTACTGGCAGGATACAGCTGTAATGCCGCCCTATATCCTATCTGAGAGGTTGTCACAGCCCGCCCCTGGTGTGCTCCCTGTTATCAGCCCCTGACTGGTCTCCTGTGTGATCCTGCTGTCACGTCTGGGGGTGGAAGGGTTAATGGAGTTTGTCACCCAGAGGTGCTGAGCGTAGCGCAGTGAGGATGGAAGGGTTAATGGAGTCTGTCACCCAGAGGTGCTGAATGTAGTTTTAAAAGGAAAGGAAATCCAGCACCTCGTTGTTCTTGCTTGACAGTGTTTATTCCACAAACCAAATATACAGCGGTAAAAGAATCCTCAAAATACAAGCCCCAATGCGGTCTACGCGTTTCGAACCAGATGGTTCTTAATCATGACCTCCACAATAAATTTCCAACACAGTGTGTGTATATATATATAGGTGAACACAAGAATCCCTCCCCAGTAGACTGTCAGGGCGCTGCTGGTCCTCCCAGGAGTTGTAATCAGAAGTGCTGACAGAAATGTAAGTGCACAGAAACACATTTAAATTTAAAATCCAAAATGAGCCATTATGAACAGACATCCCATAACATTTAGTCCAGCAGGTAGGGAGGAGAGAGAAGACGGGACATGAATAAATATAAGGAAACATCCAAAAATCCGCTCCGTCTGAACACTCCTCTGTACCCGCTGGCTGCAATCTAATCCAGTTCATTCAGGCCATGTAATATTTTTCTTCAAAGTTGCAACAAGGTGTAGTTGTTAATGCTATTAGTAAATATACAGAAGTTCTTTTCTCAGATTTAGTCCTGCAGGGCTTCTGAATGTAGAGCGGTGAGGATGGAAGGGTTAATGGAGTCTGTCACCCGGGGGTGCTGAGCGTAGAGCGGTGAGGATGGAAGGGTTAATGGAGACTGTTACCCGGGGGTGCTGAGCGTAGAGCGGTGAGGATGGAAGGGTTAATGGAGACTGTTACCCGGGGGTGCTGAGCGTAGAGCGGTGAGGATGGAAGGGTTAATGGAGTCTGTCACCCGGGAATGCTGAGCGCTGCGCAGTTAGGATGGATCGGAAGGGTTAATGGAGTCTGTCACCCGGGGGTGCTGAGCGTAGCGCAGTTAGGATGGATCGGAAGGGTTAATGGAGTCTGTCACCCGGGGGTGCTGAGCGTAGCGCAGTTAGGATGGATCGGAAGGGTTAATGGAGTCTGTCACCCGGGGGTGCTGAGCGTAGCGCAGTTAGGATGGATCGGAAGGGTTAATGGAGTCTGTCACCCGGGGGTGCTGAGCGTAGCGCAGTTAGGATGGATCGGAAGGGTTAATGGAGTCTGTCACCCGGGGGTGCTCAGCGTAGCGCAGTTAGGATGGATCAGAAGGGTTAATTGAGTCTGTCACCCGGGGGTGCTGAGCGCAGCGCGGTAAGGATGAAAGGGTTAATGGAGTCTGTCGGACGGGGGTGCTGAGCGTAGCGAGGATGGAAGGGTTAATGTAGTCTGTCACCCGGGGGTGCTGAGCGCAGCGCGGTGAGGATGGAAGGGTTAATGGAGTCTCTCGGACGGGGGTGCTGAGCGTAGCGAGGATGGAAGGGTTAATGTAGTCTGTCACCCGGGGGTGCTGAGCGCAGCGCGGTGAGGATGGATCGGGGGCCGCCGGCTCATTCAGGCTCCGCTCTGCCATTCGGAATTTCAGGCAGAAAATATTAATGGAACAAACCATTCACAAAATGAATCCGGGAGCGGTCGCACAGAGCAGAGGATGCATTCACCTCCAGAGCAGAAATCAGTCATTAACCCTTCACATCCCTGATGCTCTGTATGGGAACATTTCAGTAATGATGCACAACACTACTTCCTCCTCTTCTGTGCGTATGGAGGGATGCACGGTACTACTTCCTCCTCTTCTGTGCGTATGGAGGGATGCACGGTACTACTTCCTCCTCTTACTGTGCGTATGGAGGGATGCACGGTACTACTTCCTCCTCTTACTGTGCGTATGGAGGGATGCACGGTACTACTTCCTCCTCTTACTGTGCGTATGGAGGGATGCACGGTACTACTTCCTCCTCTTACTGTGCGTATGGAGGGATGCACGGTACTACTTCCTCCTCTTACTGTGCGTATGGAGGGATGCACGGTACTACTTCCTCCTCTTACTGTGCGTATGGAGGGATGCACGGTACTACTTCCTCCTCTTACTGTGCGTATGGAGGGATGCACGGTACTACTTCCTCCTCTTCTGTGCGTATGGAGGGATGCACGGTACTACTTCCTCCTCTTACTGTGCGTATGGAGGGATGCACGGTACTACTTCCTCCTCTTACTGTGCGTATGGAGGGATGCACGGTACTACTTCCTCCTCTTACTGTGCGTATGGAGGGATGCACGGTACTACTTCCTCCTCTTACTGTGCGTATGGAGGGATGCACGGTACTACTTCCTCCTCTTCTGTGCGTATGGAGGGATGCACGGTACTACTTCCTCCTCTTACTGTGCGTATGGAGGGATGCACGGTACTACTTCCTCCTCTTACTGTGCGTATGGAGGGATGCACGGTACTACTTCCTCCTCTTACTGTGCGTATGGAGGGATGCACGGTACTACTTCCTCCTCTTACTGTGCGTATGGAGGGATGCACGGTACTACTTCCTCCTCTTACTGTGCGTATGGAGGGATGCACGGTACTACTTCCTCCTCTTACTGTGCGTATGGAGGGATGCACGGTACTACTTCCCCCTCTTTTATATATAATAGACAAATGCACAGGGCTGTTTATTGGGATCAGGATTGTGGTCAGGAGCAGCAGCTTCCTCAAGGATTGTGGACAGAAGTGGTAGCCTCCTGTAGATCTGAATGAGGATCGGTAACTCCCTTCTGGATTAATGTCAGGGGTGATGACTTCCTGCAGGATCCAGGGTCAGTAGTGGTCATTTCCTGCAGGATCGGGGTCAAGATCAGTAACTTCCTTCAGGATCAGGTTTAGGTGCTGTAACGTCCTTGCAGGATCAATGTAAGAATTGGTGATGCTGCAGGATTGAGGTCAGCAACAGTAACATTTTACTGAATCACTGTGAGTAGTGATAACTTCCTTCAGGATCGGGGTCAGGAGCAGCAGCTTCCTGCAGGATCGTGGTCAGGAGCAGCAGCTTCCTGCAGGATCGGGGTCAGGAGCAGCAGGATCGGAGTCAGGAGCAGCAGCTTCCTGCAGGATCAGAACTGATAATTTCTTGCATGATTAGGGTCAGTAGCTGTAACTTCCTCTAAGACTGTGGTTAAGAGCTGTAACGTGCTGCAGGATCAATGTCAGAAATGATAAATCCCTGAAGGATCGGGGTCAGGAGCAGTAATGTTTTGTAGGATTACTGTCAGGAGTAATAACCTTAACTTCTTGCGGGATTGGGTTCAGAAGCAGTAATTAAATGTAGGGTCAGGGCCAAACAAACTGTAGAAACATGGTCAGGAGGTGTAACTTCCTACAGGATCAGGAGCAGTAACTTCCTACAGGATAAGGAGCAGTAACTTCCTACAGGATCAGGGTCAGGACCAGTGACTCCCTGCAGGATCAGGCTCACAAGTGGTAACTTCCTGCAGGATCAGACTCCGAAATGGTAACCTCCTACAGGATCAGGAGCGGGAACTTCCTAAAGGATCAGGGTCTGGATCAGTGACTTTCTGGAGGAGCAGATTCACGAACGGTAACTTCCTACAGGATCAGGGTTAGTACCAGTGATTTGCTGCAGGAGCAGGCACCGAAGTGGTGACTCGCTTCCTGCAGGAGCAGGCACCGAAGTGGTGACTCGTATAATTTTGATCAGGAGGAGTAACTTAATGCAGTTTAGGGGACATTTAAAGGGCCATACACTATTTGATACATGTGGTGGAGATAATGAGTTGATTTCTTGGCCATTTTGTGGTGGAGCATGAACCTCTCTAGATGTTGGCTCCTCTGTGTTGTGGGCGCTGTGGTTTCCATCTGCAGCTTCCGCCATGTCTCGCCCCGATCGCCCCACCGTGTTTTCTGCGCAGCAATTGGTGCGATGATTAATGTGAGAGACTGACCGGACAGGAGATCCAATTATCTCTCCGCTCCCCCCACCGTCCTCTCAACTACTGTTACTTCATCCGGTGAACTGTGCGCTGCGACCAGAGCCCTGGGGCGAAGACGAGACCGGCGGCCATCCTCTGACTAACCTCTTCTGACAGTATGAGATCCTCGGCCCCGAACCAGCCGAGAGGAGAATTACACCCAGTATACAGGACAGGAGAAGTGGTACTGTGCAGTGTATATATATACAGAATAAGAGCAGATACTGAGGATTACACCCAGTATACAGGAGAAGTGGTACTGTGCAGTGTATATATATATATATATATATATATATATATATATATATACAGAATAAGAGCAGATACTGAGGATTACACCCAGTATACAGGACAGGAGAAGCTGTACTGTGCAGTGTATATATATACACAGAATAAGAGCAGATACTGAGGATTACACCCGGTATACAGGACAGGAGAAGTGGTACTGTGCAGTGTATATATATACACAGAATAAGAGCAGATACTGAGGATTACACCCAGTATACAGGAGAAGTGGTACTGTGCAGTGTATATATATACAGAATAAGAGCAGATACTGAGGATTACACCCAGTATACAGGACAGGAGAAGTGGTACTGTGCAGTGTATATATATATATATATATACAGAATAAGGGCAGATACTGAGGATTACACCCAGTATACAGGACAGGAGAAGCGGTACTGTGCAGTGTATATATACAGAATAAGAGCAGATACTGAGGATTACACCCAGTATACAGGACAGGAGAAGTGGTACTGTGCAGTGTATATATATATATACAGAATAAGATCAGATACTGAGGATTACACCCAGTATACAGGAGAAGTGGTACTGTGCAGTGTATATATATACAGAATAAGAGCAGATACTGAGGAGTACACCCAGTATACAGGAGAAGTGGTACTGTGCAGTGTGTATATATACAGAATAAGAGCAGATACTGAGGAGTACACCCAGTATACAGGAGAAGTGGTACTGTGCAGTGTCCATATATACAGAATAAGAGCAGATACTGAGGATTACACCCAGTATACAGGACAGGAGAAGCTGTACTGTGCAGTGTATATATATACAGAATAAGAGCAGATACTGAGGAACTCTTTTTTAATTTTATACAAAAATACAAAAACGTTGCCATAAAATTTTCAAAACAAGGTATAAAGTATATACACTTACCCTACTGGCCCAGCTACATGCATACTATCTCATTCATACCTACTAAAAAAAAAATGGAGAAAAAGAAACTTAGCCTAACGTAAACATCCGATCCGGCTGAGCCCCGACTATATACAAATTTATACAAATTAATCAGAACAGAAACTAAATTACAACTTCTTACAATAAAAAATAATAAACATAAAATAATCATAACAGAAATATCAAATAACTCTAATAATTTTTTTTTATTTTTATTTTTTATTATTATTATTTTTTTTTTTTTTTAATTTTAATTATTTTTTTTTTTTTTTTTTTTTTTTTTTCACACATATATGAGAAAACAAACCTATACTAACCCTACCAATCTATCTATCCCATCACCTTCACCCAGGGCCAACCTCCGCCTCTTGTCCCTCCATGAGGCCAGCCCTTCCACCACCACCCACACCCAGCCCCTCGCCTCATGTCCTCCTATGTCCGCATAGTCCAGGGCTGGATGCAGGTCTCCCCACACAAAAATATGAACCCCCCCACCCCATCCCACCCAACCTAACTACACCCCACTTACCCTATCATACAATATATACATCTTATAACAACCATATCAATCTATACAAACCAATGTTAAAATCCACCCGAAGGCCCAAGTTCAGTCATTTGCAAACCTTTCTTCAAAAACTCATCTTAAATACAAAACAAAAACCTAATGTGAAAGCCTCAGCCCAACACCAGGAAAAGTGCTACTGAGGCTAAGGCACATCAAAGGTGAAGCCTCTCCAGAGGTAAGAGACCCCATCCGTACCCACCTTCTCGCACTCAAGAGAGCGAACCTTCGCCAGGTCACCTAGAATGTTCCTACACACCTCTTCCACAGGGAGGACTTTCTGCTGGGTTGAAACTAAACACCGTGCGTTCCATGTGAAGTACCTGATCACTATGCTAACTATAAAAGCTGTGCATGGGTCCCTTCTTCCCAAACCTTTGAATGCTCCATAAGCCCATTCCGCATAGGAGAGGTTGGCTAGCCTAGGCCAGCCAATGGATGCACCCACCCGTTTGTATACCTCTGTATTAAAGGGACACTGAAGCAGGAAGTGCTCCATACTTTCCAGTATGTCGCCACACTCCTCCCGGGGACAACCCCTTTCATCAGAGTTCCTGTACTTCAAGTTGTCCCTTACATACAGCTTCCCGTGAAAGCAGCGCCAAGCCAAGTCCCAAAACTTCAAGGGGATCCTTGCCGAATTTAACAACTGTAACCCCTTGTCTAGATCCCGGCTTGGGCAATCCTTAAGGGCCAGGGGCTTCCAGAAGTGGGTCAACAAGACCCTCTCGTCAAGGGATCTCCTTGACTGGGTCTTGATTTCCCTCACTCCCAAACCCCACTGGCGGATCACCTTCAGAATCGGGGTGACATAAGCCGGAAGATATCCGTGAGGTGTACGCAAATCCTTCACTTGCCCTCCTGTCTCCCACTCCTGGAAGAAAGGCCAAAACCAACCCCTGCAAGAGACTACCCACGGAGGAGCCCTCTCTTTCCAGAGGTTTGCCAGGTTGATCTTAACAAAGGTGTTCACAAGGAACACCACTGGGTTGACCATACCCAACCCCCCTAATCTCCTCGTACGGTATGTCACCTCTCTCTTGACTAGGTTCAGCCTATTCCCCCATAACAGTTGAAAGAACAGACTGTAAACCCGAGTCCAGAGAGGTTCTGGCAAGACACATACACTGGCCAAATAGATAAGCAAAGGGAGAAGGTAAGTCTTGATCAGGTTCACCCTTTCCCTGAGGGTCAAAGACCAACCCTTCCACTGGTCAACCTTCTGAGCGGCGATCGTGAGCCTGCTGTCCCAATTTTGGGTGGGATAATCCCCATGGCCGAATTGAACGCCTAGGACTTTGGCTGACGACTGGGGCTCTGGGAGGGTGTCCGGGAGACCGAAAGATGGATCACCCCCTCCCAGCCAGAGACTCTCACACTTATCCCGGTTAATCATGGACCCGGAGACTTCCGAGTAGCGTTCTACCTCCGACATCACGTATTCCGCCTCCCCTCCCGAGGACACGAAAACAGTGACGTCATCGGCATACGCCACCACCCTCAGAGTGGCTTCTGGCTCCTCCAGACTCATCCTGACTCCCGCTAACGGTCCCCGATCAATCCTCCTAATAAAAGGATCAATCGCAAACACGTATAAGAGCGGGCTCAATGGACAACCCTGGCGGACTCCAGACCCGACCTCAAAAGGGCTGCCAGACCAACCGTTCACCAGCGGGAAACTCTCTGCCCCTGCATACAAGATCTTTAGCCAATCGACAAACCCTCCCGGCAGGCCATATTTCAGAAGGACTGCCCAGAGGTACTCGTGGTTAACCCGATCAAAAGCCTTTGCCTGATCTAAAGCCAGCATGTACCCCTTCCAGTTACCCGCCCTACTCTGCTCCACTGCCTCTCGGACACCGAGCACAGCACTAAACGTGCTTCGGCCTGGAACTGAGCAATGTTGGGTCTCCGAAAGGAGCCGGGGCGCAAACTGCACCAACCGTTTAAACAGTATCTTGGCCAGGATCTTTCTGTCCGTATTGAGAAGCGCTATGGGACGCCAATTCTCAATACGGCTCGGATCTTTACCCTTTGATATAAGGATCAGAGCTGACCTCCTCATTGACTTCGGCAGAGTACCTGAGGAAAGGCACTCATTGAATACCTTAGTCAAGAGGGGAACCAAGGAGTCCTTAAAGGTCTTATAAAACTCGGATGTTAAGCCATCCGGGCCTGGCGACTTCTTTAGGGCAAGCCCTTCGATCGCCAGGCTGACTTCCTCTTCTCTGATTTCTTCTATCAAAACGCCAAGAGAGAGGTCTACTCTTGACTCAGGGATGGTTTCAGCCAGGAAAGCCGAAATCCTGTCCCGATTCAGATCCTTCTTCCTCAAGAGGCACGAGTAGAAGGACTTGACGATTTCCAAGATCCCTGATCTGGACCTATCCAGAGATCCCGTACCATCGACCAGTCCCGTCACCAACTTACTTTTCACTGACATCTTACAGTTTCTGTAAGGGTCGGGCGAGCGGTACTTCCCGAAATCCCTCTCAAAAACCAAAGATGTGTGCCTATCATACTGGCACCTCTTAAGCAAAGATTTCACCCTGGAGATATCCTCTCGGCTACCTCCAGTCGAGACCAGTTGTTCGAGTTTCCTCCTCAGACCCTGATACAAGCGGTACCTGTCCAGGGACCTGAGGCTCGAGAGCTGGCGGAAGAATTTTGCCACCCGATCTTTGAATATCTCCCACCACTCAGACTTAGTGTCACAAAGATCCAGCAACTCTACCTGACTCTGAAGGAAGTCCTTAAAGGATTGTCTCACCTCTGCTTCCTCCAGGAGGGCCGAATTTAGCTTCCAATAGCCTCTTCCCATTTGGGGGGATTCTGCAACATTCAAAGAGAACATAATTAGACAGTGATCGGAGAATTCCACCTCTACCACCTCTAAAGGTGAAAAAGTAGTCTCCTCCTTTAAATAAAACCTGTCTATTCTAGACCTAATCTGACTACCTCTATAATAAGTGAAACCACCGTGGCCTGGGGTGTGCCTAATGTGGACATCCACCAGGCGAGCCTCGCTAGCTATGCTATTCAGGGATACACTATCATAAGCCAGCCGGTTTCTGGCGCCTCCCCGGTCTTGGGACCTTGTGACTGTATTAAAGTCCCCGCCAAAGACCACCTGCCGACTCGTAAAAAGGAAAGGTTTGATCCTCATAAAGAGACGCTTCCGATCCCACCTGGTTTGGGGACCATAGATGTTTATCAGGCGAAGCTCTTGACCCTTCATGAGGACATCTAAAATCAAACACCTCCCCATTTCTAACTCAATCACTCGTCGGCTTTCTACTGGTGCGGTAAAAAGAACCGCCACTCCGCTATACGGCTCAGCCGCAAGAGACCAATATGATGGACCACACCTCCACTCCTTTTTTGCTTTATACACAGCCGCCAAATCTGGCAGCCTGGTCTCTTGCAAAAATAAAATGTCAGCTTCAACCCGGCTGAGAAAATCAAAGGCTGCAAACCTAGCCGCATCCGATTTAATACTGGCGACATTAATGGTCGCCAGCGTCAACGGAGTGAGTGCCGCCATACAGAGTGATTAAGTTAGACGGCCTTCTTCCTTCCCTTCCCCTTCTTGTTCTTCTTCTTACCCCTCTTGGGGCTACCCCCTAAGGTGGCACGATCTCTTTTGAGAGAGACAGTGGTGTCCATCTCATTAGTCACCACCGCCTCCCCCTTCGCACCACCCTTGTCATTCCCATTCCCAGTGTCTGGACCCGCCCCACCTCCTGAGGACCTTGCATCCTCACCGGAGGGAGGCGCGGGCCCTTCCAGAGGCTCCTTCTCTTGCCCCTCCGGCTCCCCACCTTGAACCTCCTCCCCGGAAGAAGAGGAGGCGGAGATCTCATCCAAGGTGAGGTACCGGTTGGAAAGATCCAGGGGAAGAGAGTCAGGATTAGAGAGGTCCAGGGGGGAGCTGGCTTTGCCTTCCACAGGCACTCTAGTCGGGCTAGATCTTTTTTTGGTCAGACGTTTCCTTCTTATTCTTTTAGACTCTGTCTCACTCCCCTCTGTTGCACTCTCGTAGCAAGAGGACAGAGTCACCTCGGAACGGTCTAGTCTCCTGAGTTCCTCATTCCCCTCGATATCCCCCAGGGTCTCAGCTCTAGGAGAGGCATTCTCTTGGGAGGGCACAGGCATCACCCCAGGACGGGGTTCCACCTGCCCCCTCTCCATCTGACGCCTCTCCCTCCGTCTCTGCTGGGACGGGCCGTCTTTTCTCTTCATCGACCCCACTGCCCTGTCGCCTTCGCCAGCACTCGCCTCGGCGGTGGGGGCCTCCCGGCTCGCCTCCGCGCGTGCACGAGCCACGTTGGCGACAGAGCGAGGGCAACGACTGAACGGGTGCCCTAGCTCACCACACAGGTTGCATCTAATCTGCCCACAAGATGCAGCTAGATGGCCTTCACCCCCGCACAACGCGCACCTCTGCACTTGGCAGCTGGCGCTGAAGTGCGAAGGGCTGCCGCACTTGTAACACAGCTTAGGCTGCCCCCTGTAGAACACCATGATCCTATCCCGACCAAGGAAAGCAGATGATGGTATGTGGGAAACCGACCCCCCTGAATGTTTCAACTTAATCTGAAACGTCCAGGCACCCGACCAGATGCCAAACTCATCCAGGTTCTTGCTAGGAAGACCCTGGACGTCCCCGTACCTGCTCAACCAGGTCAAGATGTCAACACAAGAAAGTGACTCGTTACGGGTGAGAACGGTCACCTTCTTGACCTCATTCTGGCGGGTTATCGCTTGCACAAAAAACCCCTGCCAGTCCGGCTGGTCTTTTGCCAGTTCATACCCAGACCAGAAAAGTTCAAGACCCTCTGGTCGGGCAAAACTGACATCAAACTCCCGGGTGCCATACGGATGTATCAGGGCAAAGATGTCACATGCCCTGATGCCCATCCGAAAGAGAAGCTCTGCCACCCTCTTTCTGGTAGGGCACGCTTCATTGCCTCTCCACTTCAGACAGACAACATTCCGCCTGGTTGACCCGGGGCCGGTTGTGGGTGAGGACCAGGTGGTCTCGCCCCCGCCTTGCTCTCGGAAGGCACGCAGGCCATGCCTGTCTATCCAGAAGGATAGATCCACCTGCTGCCCCCCTACTGTAATGGAATTCTCCCCTCTCCTAAGAGCCTCTAGAAGTTGCCGCTGCAAGTTACCGTCACCAGACATTGGTAATGGGGAGGACAATGGGGACCGCCCCTCCCCCCCTGCGCCGGCAACCACACCAGCATAACTTCTGCCAGGCGCAACCAACGCAGGAGGGGCAGCCGGACCGGGCCCACCCCCATCCCCCCCAGACCTATCTACAGCAGGTGCCACTCCAGACCCCTCTGAAGGGGCTACATGAGGCGCACCGGCCACTTGTACAGTGGGCGGCCGACCTCCAACATTCACCCCTCCATCAGGGCCCAGGGCAACACCAACACCACTAACAAAAACTGTATTTACACTACTAGAAGTGACCACTTCTTCAGTGGCCACTACCACACTCTCCCCTCCCCCCACACACACTGCTGGGCCAGAGGGGACCGAGGTCACATTATTTGTTTTGTCCAGCATCTCCTTGCTGGACACATTTTTAACAGTCTTTTCTGATTTTTCAGTCTTTCCTGATTTTTCGGGCCGGCGGGCTGTAGAACCACTGGTCCCAGCCACGCCGGCCTTATCCACTTGACGGACAGTGCAGGAGGGAGGGGCGGTGCGCACCACACTCGCATCAGGACCGCCCTCTCCCTCTCTGCCTACACACACACTGCTCTGAGCTTTTCTCTGGACATCCGAAGCCCCACCCCCTCCACCCCCGACCACTCCCACTGCGCCTCCACTCCCCGCCGCCACGACAATACCAGCGGAAGGGACTGAAGCGGAGCAGACCGGGGCAGAGGAGACGGGAACCCCGGCAGGGATTTGGGCATACAAACTGGGAGGGGCGGAGGCAGCCACCTCGCACCCTCCCCCTGCAACTCCGGATCGGGACACCGCTGTACCCGCGGTCCCACCCCCTCCACCCACAGCCGTCCCCACCACCCCCGCCCCCCCCGTCCCCCACCGCCATGCCAAAACCGGCAGGGGGGGCTGCAGGGCGCACGGGAGCGGCGAAGCAGACCGGGGCAGAGGACGCAGACCCCAGGACAGGGATCCCGGCAACAACCTCTGCAAGGGGGTCAGTGGCAGCCACACCGCCCCGCCGCACCTCCACCCGGCACTTGTCCAGTGCCCCAGCAGAGGCGGGCGGAGCTATCCGACCACCAACCATGTCCCCCTCGCCGCCCGCCCCGGGAGCCTTCCTGTCTGGCCCCTCCAGCTTTTCCTCACCGCCCCTGTTACCGCAAACAGGGACGGCGTCCTGCGCCATCTTTGCCACGTCTTTCTCCCCACTCCTATGCACCGATCCCACAGCAGAGACCGGGCCAGGGAGGATGGTGGGGTTCGTGCCCTGAGCTGGCTTTTCAGCTGGCCCAGGGCACGCAGGGTGGGTCACATAGACATACCTCACCTCTGGCTTTAATGTCTTTGCCTTTCTCTTTTTTCCCATCGGCTCATCTTCAGGCAATTCGTCACCAAAACAAATGTCCTCACTAATTTTTGGGGACTCCAGGTGGCGTATTTCGGCCATAAGCTGCCCCCCAACTCCGCTGTTCTCACTGTACCCGCCTTCTTCGTCAGAGCTAGTGGGGGGCAGGCATACCTGCTCTGCGGTGATGCCAGTTTCCGCAGGCTGCCCCCCCATGTCCGACTCTTCCTCCTCACTAGAGGAGTCATCTTCCTGCTGCTTTTGGTTTCCAGCCATTTCATTAAACCTTTGATCGTTCATGAGTTTTTCCTTGAAGGGACCACTGTTATCCAGAATGGCCCCCATTCTTTCCTGCAGCTCTTTAATGACTTCTTTTAAGATTTTTATTTTTCTTGATATTTCTGGCCTTTTTTTTCTTTCCGCTTTGTCCACCTTCCCCCTCTCAAGCTTCAGGTTCTCCCTCACCTTCTTGAGGGTCCTATTCGCTTCCTCGTACTCCCGGAGATAGGCCGTGATCCGGGAGCTGTAAACAGCGATTAGTTCCCGGGGCTTCATGTTGCCCCAGTCAGCCTGAACCGGAACCGTCCCATCCCCAGGAGCACTCCGCGTACCTCTTGGAGGGCTACTGTCCGCCCTCCTGGAACTGCCGGCGATGGACACGGCTTCACCTCCGGGGGCTGCAGGGGCCGCTGCACCACGACTCCTGCTGGATCTTCTGACCCCCGAGGCGGGAGATGGAACTGAGGCCGGTAGCTCACCTCCCCTACCTCCCGCCGGCCTACCCCGGGAAGTAGGATCCTGGGTCTTCAGTCGCTTCATTGCCCAGGACCCCACCACCTCCCTGGGGAGAGAGGCAGGGCCTGGGCTGGGATAGATGGAAAAATCCCTGGAAGCGGCTGGACAATCAGCAGGAGCTCCTCCAAACACGACCACACCCGTCCACTGACTCCTGCACACACGACCACACCCGTCCACTGGCTCCTGCACACTGAGGATTACACCCAGTATACAGGACAGGAGAAGTGGTACTGTGCAGTGTACATATATACAGGATAAGAGCAGATACTGAGGATTACACCCAGTATACAGGACAGGAGAAGTGGTACTGTGCAGTGTATATATATACAGAATAAGAGCAGATACTGAGGATTACACCCAGTGTACAGGACAGGAGAAGTGGTACTGTGCAGTGTATATATACAGAATAAGAGCAGATACTGAGGATTACACCCAGTATACAGGACAGGAGAAGTGGTACTGTGCAGTGTGTATATACGGAATAAGAGCAGATACTGAGGAGTACACCCAGTATACAGGACAGGAGAAGTGGTACTGTGCAGTGTATATATATACAGAATAAGAGCAGATACTGAGGATTACACCCAGTATACAGGACAGGAGAAGTGGTACTGTGCAGTGTATATATATATACAGAATAAGAGCAGATACTGAGGATTACACCCAGTATACAGGACAGGAGAAGTGGTACTGTGCAGTGTATATATACAGAATAAGAGCAGATACTGAGGATTACACCCAGTATACAGAACAGGAGAAGTGGTACTGTGCAGTGTATATATATATATATATATACATACAGAATAAGGGCAGATACTGAGGATTACACCCAGTATACAGGACAGGAGAAGTGGTACTGTGCAGTGTGTATATACAGAATAAGAGCAGATACTGAGGAGTACACCCAGTATACAGGACAGGAGAAGTGGTACTGTGCAGTGTATATATATACAGAATAAGAGCAGATACTGAGGATTACACCCAGTATACAGGACAGGAGAAGCTGTACTGTGCAGTGTGTGTGTATATATATATATATATATATATATATATATATATATACAGAATAAGAGCAGATACTGAGGATTACACCCAGTATACAGGAGAAGTGGTACTGTGCAGTGTATATATATACAGAATAAGAGCAGATACTGAGGATTACACCCAGTATACAGGACAGGAGAAGCTGTACTGTGCAGTGTATATATATACAGAATAAGAGCAGATACTGAGGATTACACCCAGTATACAGGACAGGAGAAGTGGTACTGTGCAGTGTATATATATATATATATATATATATATATACACAGAATAAGAGCAGATACTGAGGATTACACCCAGTATACAGGAGAAGTGGTACTGTGCAGTGTATATATACAGAATAAGAGCAGATACTGAGGATTACACCCAGTATACAGGAGAAGTGGTACTGTGCAGTGTGTATATATACAGAATAAGAGCAGATACTGAGGATTACACCCAGTATACAGGAGAAGTGGTACTGTGCAGTGTATATATATACAGAATAAGAGCAGATACTGAGGAGTACACCCAGTATACAGGACAGGAGAAGTGGTACTGTGCAGTGTCCATATATACAGAATAAGAGCAGATACTGAGGAACTCTTTTTTAATTTTATACAAAAATACAAAAACGTTGCCATAAAATTTTCAAAACAAGGTATAAAGTATATACACTTACCCTACTGGCCCAGCTACATGCATACTATCTCATTCATACCTACTAAAAAAAATGGAGAAAATGAAACCTAGCCTAACGTAAACATCCGATCCGGCTGAGCCCCGACTATATACAAATTTATACAAATTAATCAGAACAGAAACTAAATTACAACTTCTTACAATAAAAAATAATAAACATAAAATAATCATAACAGAAATATCAAATAACTCTAATAATTTTTTTTTTATTTTTATTTTTTATTATTATTATTTTTTTATTTTTTTATTTTAATTAATTTTTTTTTTTTTTTTTTTTTTTTACACACATATATGAGAAAACAAACCTATACTAACCCTACCAATCTATCTATCCCATCACCCTTACCCAGGGCCAACCTCCGCCTCTTGTCCCTCCATGAGGCCAGCCCTTCCACCACCACCCACACCCAGCCCCTCGCCTCATGTCCTCCTATGTCCGCATAGTCCAGGGCTGGATGCAGGTCTCCCCACACAAAAATATGAACCCCCCCACCCCATCCCACCCAACCTAACTACACCCCACTTACCCTATCATACAATATATACATCTTATAACAACCATATCAATCTATACAAACCAATGTTAAAATCCACCCGAAGGCCCAAGTTCAGTCATTTGCAAACCTTTCTTCAAAAACTCATCTTAAATACAAAACAAAAACCTAATGTGAAAGCCTCAGCCCAACACCAGGAAAAGTGCTACTGAGGCTAAGGCACATCAAAGGTGAAGCCTCTCCAGAGGTAAGAGACCCCATCCGTACCCACCTTCTCGCACTCAAGAGAGCGAACCTTCGCCAGGTCACCTAGAATGTTCCTACACACCTCTTCCACAGGGAGGACTTTCTGCTGGGTTGAAACTAAACACCGTGCGTTCCATGTGAAGTACCTGATCACTATGCTAACTATAAAAGCTGTGCATGGGTCCCTTCTTCCCAAACCTTTGAATGCTCCATAAGCCCATTCCGCATAGGAGAGGTTGGCTAGCCTAGGCCAGCCAATGGATGCACCCACCCGTTTGTATACCTCTGTATTAAAGGGACACTGAAGCAGGAAGTGCTCCATACTTTCCAGTATGTCGCCACACTCCTCCCGGGGACAACCCCTTTCATCAGAGTTCCTGTACTTCAAGTTGTCCCTTACATACAGCTTCCCGTGAAAGCAGCGCCAAGCCAAGTCCCAAAACTTCAAGGGGATCCTTGCCGAATTTAACAACTGTAACCCCTTGTCTAGATCCCGGCTTGGGCAATCCTTAAGGGCCAGGGGCTTCCAGAAGTGGGTCAACAAGACCCTCTCGTCAAGGGATCTCCTTGACTGGGTCTTGATTTCCCTCACTCCCAAACCCCACTGGCGGATCACCTTCAGAATCGGGGGTGACATAAGCCGGAAGATATCCGTGAGGTGTACGCAAATCCTTCACTTGCCCTCCTGTCTCCCACTCCTGGAAGAAAGGCCGAAACCAACCCCTGCAAGAGACTACCCACGGAGGAGCCCTCTCTTTCCAGAGGTTTGCCAGGTTGATCTTAACAAAGGTGTTCACAAGGAACACCACTGGGTTGACCATACCCAACCCCCCTAATCTCCTCGTACGGTATGTCACCTCTCTCTTGACTAGGTTCAGCCTATTCCCCCATAACAGTTGAAAGAACAGACTGTAAACCCGAGTCCAGAGAGGTTCTGGCAAGACACATACACTGGCCAAATAGATAAGCAAAGGGAGAAGGTAAGTCTTGATCAGGTTCACCCTTTCCCTGAGGGTCAAAGACCAACCCTTCCACTGGTCAACCTTCTGAGCGGCGATCGTGAGCCTGCTGTCCCAATTTTGGGTGGGATAATCCCCATGGCCGAATTGAACGCCTAGGACTTTGGCTGACGACTGGGGCTCTGGGAGGGTGTCCGGGAGACCGAAAGATGGGTCACCCCCTCCCAGCCAGAGACTCTCACACTTATCCCGGTTAATCATGGACCCGGAGACTTCCGAGTAGCGTTCTACCTCCGACATCACGTATTCCGCCTCCCCTCCCGAGGACACGAAAACAGTGACGTCATCGGCATACGCCACCACCCTCAGAGTGGCTTCTGGCTCCTCCAGACTCATCCTGACTCCCGCTAACGGTCCCCGATCAATCCTCCTAATAAAAGGATCAATCGCAAACACGTATAAGAGCGGGCTCAATGGACAACCCTGGCGGACTCCAGACCCGACCTCAAAAGGGCTGCCAGACCAACCGTTCACCAGCGGGAAACTCTCTGCCCCTGCATACAAGATCTTTAACCAATCGACAAACCCTCCCGGCAGGCCATATTTCAGAAGGACTGCCCAGAGGTACTCGTGGTTAACCCGATCAAAAGCCTTTGCCTGATCTAAAGCCAGCATGTACCCCTTCCAGTTACCCGCCCTACTCTGCTCCACTGCCTCTCGGACACCGAGCACAGCACTAAACGTGCTTCGGCCTGGAACTGAGCAATGTTGGGTCTCCGAAAGGAGCCGGGGCGCAAACTGCACCAACCGTTTAAACAGTATCTTGGCCAGGATCTTTCTGTCCGTATTGAGAAGCGCTATGGGACGCCAATTCTCAATACGGCTCGGATCTTTACCCTTTGATATAAGGATCAGAGCTGACCTCCTCATTGACTTCGGCAGAGTACCTGAGGAAAGGCACTCATTGAATACCTTAGTCAAGAGGGGAACCAAGGAGTCCTTAAAGGTCTTATAAAACTCGGATGTTAAGCCATCCGGGCCTGGCGACTTCTTTAGGGCAAGCCCTTCGATCGCCAGGCTGACTTCCTCTTCTCTGATTTCTTCTATCAAAACGCCAAGAGAGAGGTCTACTCTTGACTCAGGGATGGTTTCAGCCAGGAAAGCCGAAATCCTGTCCCGATTCAGATCCTTCTTCCTCAAGAGGCACGAGTAGAAGGACTTGACGATTTCCAAGATCCCTGATCTGGACCTATCCAGAGATCCCGTACCATCGACCAGTCCCGTCACCAACTTACTTTTAACTGACATCTTACAGTTTCTGTAAGGGTCGGGCGAGCGGTACTTCCCGAAATCCCTCTCAAAAACCAAAGATGTGTGCCTATCATACTGGCACCTCTTAAGCAAAGATTTCACCCTGGAGATATCCTCTCGGCTACCTCCAGTCGAGACCAGTTGTTCGAGTTTCCTCCTCAGACCCTGATACAAGCGGTACCTGTCCAGGGACCTGAGGCTCGAGAGCTGGCGGAAGAATTTTGCCACCCGATCTTTGAATATCTCCCACCACTCAGACTTAGTGTCACAAAGATCCAGCAACTCTACCTGACTCTGAAGGAAGTCCTTAAAGGATTGTCTCACCTCTGCTTCCTCCAGGAGGGCCGAATTTAGCTTCCAATAGCCTCTTCCCATTTGGGGGGATTCTGCAACATTCAAAGAGAACATAATTAGACAGTGATCGGAGAATTCCACCTCTACCACCTCTAAAGGTGAAAAAGTAGTCTCCTCCTTTAAATAAAACCTGTCTATTCTAGACCTAATCTGACTACCTCTATAATAAGTGAAACCACCGTGGCCTGGGGTGTGCCTAATGTGGACATCCACCAGGCGAGCCTCGCTAGCTATGCTATTCAGGGATACACTATCATAAGCCAGCCGGTTTCTGGCGCCTCCCCGGTCTTGGGACCTTGTGACTGTATTAAAGTCCCCGCCAAAGACCACCTGCCGACTCGTAAAAAGGAAAGGTTTGATCCTCATAAAGAGACGCTTCCGATCCCACCTGGTTTGGGGACCATAGATGTTTATCAGGCGAAGCTCTTGACCCTTCATGAGGACATCTAAAATCAAACACCTCCCCATTTCTAACTCAATCACTCGTCGGCTTTCTACTGGTGCGGTAAAAAGAACCGCCACTCCGCTATACGGCTCAGCCGCAAGAGACCAATATGATGGACCACACCTCCACTCCTTTTTTGCTTTATACACAGCCGCCAAATCTGGCAGCCTGGTCTCTTGCAAAAATAAAATGTCAGCTTCAACCCGGCTGAGAAAATCAAAGGCTGCAAACCTAGCCGCATCCGATTTAATACTGGCGACATTAATGGTCGCCAGCGTCAACGGAGTGAGTGCCGCCATACAGAGTGATTAAGTTAGACGGCCTTCTTCCTTCCCTTCCCCTTCTTGTTCTTCTTCTTACCCCTCTTGGGGCTACCCCCTAAGGTGGCACGATCTCTTTTGAGAGAGACAGTGGTGTCCATCTCATTAGTCACCACCGCCTCCCCCTTCGCACCACCCTTGTCATTCCCATTCCCAGTGTCTGGACCCGCCCCACCTCCCGAGGACCTTGCATCCTCACCGGAGGGAGGCGCGGGCCCTTCCAGAGGCTCCTTCTCTTGCCCCTCCGGCCCCCCACCTTGAACCTCCTCCCCGGAAGAAGAGGAGGCGGAGATCTCATCCAAGGTGAGGTACCGTTGGAAAGATCCAGGGGAAGAGAGTCAGGATTAGAGAGGTCCAGGGGGGAGCTGGCTTTGCCTTCCACAGGCACTCTAGTCGGGCTAGATCTTTTTTTGGTCAGACGTTTCCTTCTTATTCTTTTAGACTCTGTCTCACTCCCCTCTGTTGCACTCTCGTAGCAAGAGGACAGAGTCACCTCGGAACGGTCTAGTCTCCTGAGTTCCTCATTCCCCTCGATATCCCCCAGGGTCTCAGCTCTAGGAGAGGCATTCTCCTGGGAGGGCTCAGGCATCACCCCAGGACGGGGTTCCACCTGCCCCCTCTCCATTTGACGCCTCTCCCTCCGTCTCTGCTGGGACGGGCCGTCTTTTCTCTTCATCGACCCCACTGCCCTGTCGCCTTCGCCAGCACTCGCCTCGGCGGTGGGGGCCTCCCGGCTCGCCTCCGCGCGTGCACGAGCCACGTTGGCGACAGAGCGAGGGCAACGACTGAACGGGTGCCCTAGCTCACCACACAGGTTGCATCTAATCTGCCCACAAGATGCAGCTAGATGGCCTTCACCCCCGCACAACGCGCACCTCTGCACTTGGCAGCTGGCGCTGAAGTGCGAAGGGCTGCCGCACTTGTAACACAGCTTAGGCTGCCCCCTGTAGAACACCATGATCCTATCCCGACCAAGGAAAGCAGATGATGGTATGTGGGAAACCGACCCCCCTGAATGTTTCAACTTAATCTGGAACGTCCAGGCACCCGACCAGATGCCAAACTCATCCAGGTTCTTGCTAGGAAGACCCTGGACGTCCCCGTACCTGCTCAACCAGGTCAAGATGTCAACACAAGAAAGTGACTCGTTACGGGTGAGAACGGTCACCTTCTTGACCTCATTCTGGCGGGTTATCGCTTGCACAAAAAACCCCTGCCAGTCCGGCTGGTCTTTTGCCAGTTCATACCCAGACCAGAAAAGTTCAAGACCCTCTGGCCGGGCAAAACTGACATCAAACTCCCGGGTGCCATACGGATGTATCAGGGCAAAGATGTCACATGCCCTGATGCCCATCCGAAAGAGAAGCTCTGCCACCCTCTTTCTGGTAGGGCACGCTTCATTGCCTCTCCACTTCAGACAGACAACATTCCGCCTGGTTGACCCGGGGCCGGTTGTGGGTGAGGACCAGGTGGTCTCGCCCCCGCCTTGCTCTCGGAAGGCACGCAGGCCATGCCTGTCTATCCAGAAGGATAGATCCACCTGCTGCCCCCCTACTGTAATGGAATTCTCCCCTCTCCTAAGAGCCTCTAGAAGTTGCCGCTGCAAGTTACCGTCACCAGACATTGGTAATGGGGAGGACAATGGGGACCGCCCCTCCCCCCCTGCGCCGGCAACCACACCAGCATAACTTCTGCCAGGCGCAACCAACGCAGGAGGGGCAGCCGGACCGGGCCCACCCCCATCCCCCCCAGACCTATCTACAGCAGGTGCCACTCCAGACCCCTCTGAAGGGGCTACATGAGGCGCACCGGCCACTTGTACAGTGGGCGGCCGACCTCCAACACTCACCCCTCCATCAGGGCCCAGGGCAACACCAACACCACTAACAAAAACTGTATTTACACAAGTGACCACTTCTTCAGTGGCCACTACCACACTCTCCCCTCCCCCCACACACACTGCTGGGCCAGAGGGGACCGAGGTCACATTATTTGTTTTGTCCAGCATCTCCTTGCTGGACACATTTTTAACAGTCTTTTCTGATTTTTCAGTCTTTCCTGATTTTTCGGGCCGGCGGGCTGTAGAACCACTGGTCCCAGCCACGCCGGCCTTATCCACTTGACGGACAGTGCAGGAGGGAGGGGCGGTGCGCACCACACTCTCATCAGGACCGCCCCCTCCCTCTCTGCCTACACACACACTGCTCTGAGCTCTTTTCTGGACATCCGAAGCCCCACCCCCTCCACCCCTGACCACTCCCACTGCGCCTCCACTCCCCGCCGCCACGACAATACCAGCGGAAGGGACTGAAGCGGAGCAGACCGGGGCAGAGGAGACGGGAACCCCGGCAGGGATTTGGGCATACAAACTGGGAGGGGCGGAGGCAGCCACCTCGCACCCTCCCCCTGCAACTCCGGATCGGGACACCGCTGTACCCGCGGTCCCACCCCCTCCACCCACAGCCGTCCCCACCACCCCCGCCCCCCTGTCCCCCACCGCCATGCCAAAACCGGCAGGGGGGGCTGCAGGGCGCACGGGAGCGGCGAAGCAGACCGGGGCAGAGGAGGCAGACCCCAGGACAGGGATCCCGGCAACAACCTCTGCAAGGGGGTCAGTGGCAGCCACACCGCCCCGCCGCACCTCCACCCGGCACTTGTCCAGTGCCCCAGCAGAGGCGGGCGGAGCCATCCGACCACCAACCATGTCCCCCTCGCCGCCCGCCCCGGGAGCCTTCCTGTCTGGCCCCTCCAGCTTTTCCTCACCGCTCCTGTTACCGCAAACAGGGACGGCGTCCTGCGCCATCTTTGCCACGTCTTTCTCCCCACTCCTATGCACCGATCCCACAGCAGAGACCGGGCCAGGGAGGATGGTGGGGTTCGTGCCCTGAGCTGGCTTTTCAGCTGGCCCAGGGCACGCAGGGTGGGTCACATAGACATACCTCACCTCTGGCTTTAATGTCTTTGCCTTTCTCTTCTTTCCCATCGGCTCATCTTCAGGTAATTCATCACCAAAACAAATGTCCTCACGAATTTTGGGGGACTCCAGGTGGCGTATCTCGGCCATAAGCTGCCCCCCAACTCCGCTGTTCTCACTGTACCCGCCTTCTTCGTCAGAGCTAGTGGGGGGCAGGCATACCTGCTCTGCGGTGATGCCAGTTTCCGCAGGCTGCCCCCCCATGTCCGACTCTTCCTCCTCACTAGAGGAGTCATCTTCTTGCTGCTTTTGGTTTCCAGCCATTTCATTGAACCTTTGATCGTTCATGAGTTTTTCCTTGAAGGGACCACTGTTATCCAGAATGGCCCCCATTCTTTCCTGCAGCTCTTTAATGACTTCTTTTAAGATTTTTATTTTTCTTGATATTTCTGGCCTGTTTTTTCTTTCCGCTTTGTCCACCTTCCCCCTCTCAAGCTTCAGGTTCTCCCTCACCTTCTTGAGGGTCCTATTCGCTTCCTCGTACTCCCGGAGATAGGCCGTGATCCGGGAGCTGTAAACGGCGATTAGTTCCCGGGGCTTCATGTTGCCCCAGTCAGCCTCAACCGGAACCGTCCCATCCCCAGGAGCACTCCGCGTACCTCTTGGAGGGCTACTGTCCGCCCTCCTGGAACTGCCGGCGATGGACACGGCTTCACCTCCGGGGGCTGCAGGGGCCGCTGCACCACGACTCCTGCTGGATCTTCTGACCCCCGAGGCGGGAGATGGAACTGAGGCCGGTAGCTCACCTCCCCTACCTCCCGCCGGCCTACCCCGGGAAGTAGGATCCTGGGTCTTCAGTCGCTTCATTGCCCAGGACCCCACCACCTCCCTGGGGAGAGAGGCAGGGCCTGGGCTGGGATAGATGGAAAAATCCCTGGAAGCGGCTGGACAATCAGCAGGAGCTCCTCCAAACACGACCACACCCGTCCACTGACTCCTACACACACGACCACACCCGTCCACTGGCTCCTGCACACTGAGGATTACACCCAGTATACAGGACAGGAGAAGCTGTACTGTGCAGTGTGTATATATACAGAATAAGAGCAGATACTGAGGATTACACCCAGTATACAGGAGAAGTGGTACTGTGCAGTGTATATATATACAGAATAAGATCAGATACTGAGGATTACACCCAGTATACAGGACAGGAGAAGTGGTACTGTGCAGTGCATATATATATACAGAATAAGAGCAGATACTGAGGATTACACCCAGTATACAGGAGAAGTGGTACTGTGCAGTGCATATATATATACAGAATAAGATCAGATACTGAGGATTACACCCAGTATACAGGACAGGAGAAGCTGTACTGTGCAGTGTGTATATATACAGAATAAGAGCAGATACTGAGGATTACACCCAGTATACAGGACAGGAGAAGTGGTACTGTGCAGTGTATATATATACAGAATAAGAGCAGATACTGAGGATTACACCCAGTATACAGGACAGGAGAAGTGGTACTGTGCAGTGTATATATACAGAATAAGAGCAGATACTGAGGATTACACCCAGTATACAGAAGTGGTACTGTGCAGTGTGTATATATACACAGAATAAGAGCAGATACTGAGGATTACACCCAGTATACAGGAGAAGTGGTACTGTGCAGTGTGTGTATATATATACAGAATAAGAGCAGATACTGAGGATTACACCCAGTATACAGGACAGGAGAAGCGGTACTGTGCAGTGTGTATATACAGAATAAGAGCAGATACTGAGGATTACACCCAGTATACAGGACAGGAGAAGTGGTACTGTGCAGTGTATATATATACAGAATAAGAGCAGATACTGAGGATTACACCCAGTATACAGGACAGGAGAAGCTGTACTGTGCAGTGTATATATATACAGAATAAGGGCAGATACAGAGGATTACACCCAGTATACAGGACAGGAGAAGTGGTACTGTGCAGTGTATATATATACAGAATAAGAGCAGATACTGAGGAGTACACCCAGTATACAGGAGAAGTGGTACTGTGCAGTGTATATATACAGAATAAGAGCAGATACTGAGGATTACACCCAGTATACAGGAGAAGTGGTACTGTGCAGTGTCTATATATACAGGGTAAGTTCCTCCTCCTATTGGTTGTGACGCGTTTCCTCCGCGTAGAATTGTTTCACAAGACCAAGTCGCAGGACGGCGCTCGCCATTGTAGAACATGAAGGAAACAGCCGCCCTTTGCTGATGCCAGAAATAAACCCCTCGGTGACTTGTGTGTGAAGGTCCCATGTAACCTGCTGCTCACAAACAACTTTAATTTCCTTTCTCGGAGGCGTCCTGTAACCTGCAGTCCCAGCGTAGTCACTGGCGATAGTCACAAGATGTACAGTATATCTTATCCTTATGGTCTCTATGTCCCTCCACTTCATCCTGAGCTTCCTGGTTTATGAATAGAATTCCCGGACTGCAGTGTAGACTGACATGTAGACAGGCAGAGTGGCAGGAGTCCTTTATTTATACATAACTTAGGCCAAAGAGCTTGCAGTCTAGTACATTGTGTATGATGAAGGGGCCTGACTGATATGGGCACAGTCCCCGGGTGGTCTGAGTCCCCTGCACTTAGTGCTGTATCTCTGTACTGTTGTGCTTTAACTCTCCATTTCAAGATCTGTGCTTGCTGCGGGTGTTACATGGAGGCAGAGGAGCTGTGACCCCCGGATCTTCTCCTCTGTTTCTCCGCTGAGCTCCAGGAAAAGGTCGGCACCTTTGACCTCTGGTGACCCCACTGCCCCACATTTGCCCGCTCGGCTCCGGTACAGAGGGTCTATATCCTGCGTCCGCTCAGAGTGTTAGTGTCTCCGCCATCCCCACCAGATGGGCCATTTATTTATAGACTGCTGACGTGTCGGGCGATGCGTAAAACCGCGCCGAAGCCGCAGCGGTCTGAAGGACTCATTTCCAGGTTCAATGTAAATAATAATGTTTCCATTCCCTGACGGCAAGCAAAGGCTGAGAATCCATTCTGACCTAGACTTGCCCACACAGCTGGGGGTTTGTTACAATCGTATCCAGTCTACAGTCGTGGCCAAAAGTTTTGAGAATTACATAAATATTGGAAATTGGAAAAGTTGCTGCTTAAGTTTTTATAATATCAATTTGCATATACTCCAGAATGTTATGAAGAGTGATCAGTGAATTGCATAGTCCTTCTTTACCATGAAAATTAACTTAATCCTGAAAAACCTTTCCACTGCATTTCATTGCTGTCATTAAAGGACCTGCTGAGATCATTTCAGTAATCGTCTTGTTAACTCAGGTGAGAATGTTGACGAGCACAAGGCTGGAGATCATTATGTCAGGCTGATTGGGTTAAAATGGCAGACTTGACATGTTAAAAGGAGGGTGATGCTTGAAATCATTGTTCTTCCATTGTTAACCATGGTGACCTGCAAAGAAACGCGTGCAGCCATCATTGCGTTGCATAAAAATGGCTTCACAGGCAAGGATATTGTGGCTACTAAGATTGCACCTCAATCAACAATTTATAGAATCATCAAGAACTTCAAGGAAAGAGGTTCAATTCTTGTTAAGAAGGCTTCAGGGCATCCAAGAAAGTCCAGCAAGCGCCAGGATCGTCTCCTAAAGAGGATTCCGCTGCGGGATCGGAGTGCCACCAGTGCAGAGCTTGCTCAGGAATGGCCGCAGGCAGGTGTGAGCGCATCTGCACGCACAGTGAGGCCAAGACTTTTGGAAGATGGCCTGGTGTCAGGAAGGGCAGCAAAGAAGCCACTTCTCTCCAAAAAAAACCTCAGGGATAGATTGATCTTCTGCAGAAAGTCTGGTGAATGGACGGCTGAGGACTGGGGCAAAGTCATATTCTCCGATGAAGCCTCTTTCCGATTGTTTGGGGCATCTGGAAAAAGGCTTGTCCGGAGAAGAAAAGGTGAGCTCTACCATCAGTCCTGTGTCATGCCAACAGTAAAGCATCCTGAGACCATTCATGTGTGGGGTTGCTTCTCATCCAAGGGAGTGGGCTCACTCACAATTTTGCCCAAAAACACAGCCATGAATAAAGAATGGCACCAAAACACCCTCCAACAGCAACTTCTTCCAACAATCCAACAACAGTTTGGTGAAGAACAATGCATTTTCCAGCACGATGGAGCACCGCGCCATAAGGCAAAAGTGATAACTAAGTGGTTCGGGGACGTTGACATTTTGGGTCCATGGCCTGGAAACTCCCCAGATCTTAATCCCATTGAGAACTTGTGGTCAATCCTCAAGAGGCGGGTGGACAAACAAAAACCCACTAATTCTGACAAACTCCAAGAAGTGATGATGAAAGAATGGGTTGCTATCAGTCAGGAATTGGCCCAGAAGTTGATTGAGAGCATGCCCAGTCGGATTGCAGAGGTCCTGAAAAAGAAGGGCCAACACTGCAAATACTGACTCTTTGCATAAATGTCATGTAATTGTCGATAAAAGCCTTTGAAACGTATGAAGTGCGTGTAATTATATTTCACTACATCACAGAAACAACTGAAACAAAGATCTAACAGCAGTTTAGCAGCAAACTTTGTGAAAACTAATATTTGGGTCATTCTCAAAACTTTTGGCCACGACCTGTATACAATGCTTTCTGGACTCCTGACTGATGCATTACCTGCACTGATACATAGTAACAAACTGAAACCCCATTCTGGCCTAATACTTCTCAAAGCTGATGGATTGTTACAGTGTGTCTGTGCAGGTATGAAGTGTCAGTCTGCAGTACACAAGATTTTCTCCACTGGACACATTGTAACAAACCCTCAGTATTAAATCAGGAGGGGTTTTCTCTGGATTTAATCAGAGATCCCAGATGTGGCTGATAACAGACAGCACTAGCCGACCCCGGCACTGTACAGAGATCCCAGGCGTGGCTGATTACAGTGTCGGCTAGTGCTCTCTGTTATCAGCCAAGCCTGGGATCTCTGTACAGTGCCGGGGTCGGCTAGTGCTGTCTGTTATCAGCCACACCTGGGATCTCTACAGTGACGGCTAGTGCTCTCTGTTCAGAGATCCCAGGCTTGGCTGATAACAGACAGCACTAGCCGACCCCGGCACTGTACAGAGATCCCAGGCGTGGCTGATAATAGACAGCACTAGCCGACCCCGACACTCTACAGAGATCCCAGGTGTGGCAGATAACAGACGGCACTAGCTGACCCCGACACTCTACAGAGATCCCAGGCGTGGCTGATAATAGAGAGCACTAGCCGACCCCGGGACTGTACAGAGATCCCAGGTGTGGCTGATAACAGACAGCACTAGCCGACACCGGCACTGTACAGAGATCCCAGGCGTGGCTGATAACAGACAGCACTAGCCGACCCCGGCACTGTACAGAGATCCCAGGCGTGGCTGATAATAGACAGCACTAGCCGACCCCGGCACTCTACAGAGATCCCAGGTGTGGCAGATAACAGACGGCACTAGCCGACCCCGGCACTGTACAGAGATCCCAGGTGTGGCTGATAACAGACAGCACTAGCCGACCCCGGCACTGTACAGAGATCCCAGGCGTGGCAGATAACAGACGGCACTAGCCGACCCCGACACTCTACAGAGATCCCAGGCGTGGCTGATAATAGAGAGCACTAGCCGACCCCGGCACTGTACAGAGATCCCAGGCGTGGCTGATAATAGACAGCACTAGCCGACCCCGGCACTCTACAGAGATCCCAGGTGTGGCTGATAACAGACAGCACTAGCCGACCCCGGCACTGTACAGAGATCCCAGGCGTGGCTGATAACAGACAGCACTAGCCGACCCCGGCACTGTACAGAGATCCCAGGCGTGGCTGATAATAGACAGCACTAGCCGACCCCGGCACTCTACAGAGATCCCAGGTGTGGCAGATAACAGACGGCACTAGCCGACCCCGGCACTGTACAGAGATCCCAGGTGTGGCTGATAACAGACAGCACTAGCCGACCCCGGCACTGTACAGAGATCCCAGGCGTGGCAGATAACAGACGGCACTAGCCGACCCCGACACTCTACAGAGATCCCAGGCGTGGCTGATAATAGAGAGCACTAGCCGACCCCGGCACTGTACAGAGATCCCAGGTGTGGCTGATAACAGACAGCACTAGCCGACCCCGGCACTGTACAGAGATCCCAGGTGTGGCTGATAACAGAGAGCACTAGCTGACCCCGGCACTGTACAGAGATCCCAGGCGTGGCTGATAACAGACAGCACTAGCTGACCCCGGCACTGTACAGAGATCCCAGGTGTGGCTGATAACAGACAACACTAGCCGACCCCGGCACTGTACAGAGATCCCAGGCGTGGCTGATAATAGACAGCAGTAGCCGACCCCGGCACTGTACAGAGATCCCAGGTGTGGCTGATAACAGACAGCACTAGCTGACCCCGGCACTGTACAGAGATCCCAGGTCTGGCAGATAACAGACAGCACTAGCCGACCCCGGGACTGTACAGAGATCCCATGTGTGGCTGATAACAGACAGCACTAGCCGACCCCGGCACTGTACAGAGATCCCAGGTGTGGCTGATAACAGACAGCACTAGCTGACCCCGGCACTGTACAGAGATCCCAGGTGTGGCTGATAACAGACAACACTAGCCGACCCCGGCACTGTACAGAGATCCCAGGCGTGGCAGATAACAGACGGCACTAGCCGACCCCGACACTCTACAGAGATCCCAGGCGTGGCTGATAATAGAGAGCACTAGCCGACCCCGGCACTGTACAGAGATCCCAGGCGTGGCTGATAATAGACAGCACTAGCCGACCCCGGCACTCTACAGAGATCCCAGGTGTGGCTGATAACAGACAGCACTAGCCGACCCCGGCACTGTACAGAGATCCCAGGCGTGGCTGATAACAGACAGCACTAGCCGACCCCGGCACTGTACAGAGATCCCAGGCGTGGCTGATAATAGACAGCACTAGCCGACCCCGGCACTCTACAGAGATCCCAGGCGTGGCAGATAACAGACGGCACTAGCCGACCCCGGCACTGTACAGAGATCCCAGGTCTGGCAGATAACAGACAGCACTAGCCGACCCCGGGACTGTACAGAGATCCCATGTGTGGCTGATAACAGACAGCACTAGCCGACCCCGGCACTGTACAGAGATCCCAGGTGTGGCTGATAACAGACAGCACTAGCTGACCCCGGCACTGTACAGAGATCCCAGGTGTGGCTGATAACAGACAACACTAGCCGACCCCGGCACTGTACAGAGATCCCAGGTGTGGCTGATAACAGACAACACTAGCCGACCCCGGCACTGTACAGAGATCCCAGGCGTGGCTGATAATAGACAGCACTAGCCGACCCCGGCACTGTGCAGAGATCCCAGGTGTGGCTGATAACAGACAGCACTAGCTGACCCCGGCACTGTACAGAGATCCCAGGTCTGGCAGATAACAGACAGCACTAGCCGACCCCGGGACTGTACAGAGATCCCATGTGTGGCTGATAACAGACAGCACTAGCCGACCCCGGCACTGTACAGAGATCCCAGGTGTGGCTGATAACAGACAGCACTAGCCGACCCCGGCACTGTACAGAGATCCCAGGTGTGGCTGATAACAGACAGCACTAGCCGACCCCGGGACTGTACAGAGATCCCTGGCGTGGGTATGTTTTTGGGCAGCAGCAGGTTAATTTGGAGGGGAGGTGAGGGGGTCCGCATTGCGCCCTTCAGCATGGTAACGCTATCCGCCCCTGGAAGATACCTGCAGATTACGGCCGCTATTTCCAGTTCCGTCCTGGCTATTAATAAGCTGAGACACGCACCGCCCGCACTGTTGTTTGGATGTCGTCATGGGGACACGGGTCATATGTTCAGGGCGTGTCCCTGGGTCACCCAATGAAATCAGAGACCCCCCGTTACTGGAATGACTCTCTGACAGGTGCCCCTGGCGGCCTATCAGGTTGCGGGCCAGGAGTGTCACTATGTTCTTTCCATACGCACCGCATGCTGCGCTTATACCGGGCGCGCTGCCACCGATGGCGTCTCAGGATCGGAAACATTACATTTCTGAATTTGCAGAAAGTGTTGTCATTGCGAGATATTTCCATACACTCATCATGTGACTGGCGCTGAATCGCGGCTGGGGCGAAGAAATTTATGAGATTGGCGCTATGCAGAGCGGCCCGCGCAGAGGCACATCAAATATAGGGTCAGACTGCAAAATATGGCGGCCGTAACACAAAGTTCTCCTGGGTTTTCAAACGGAAATTCTGAATCCCTGTCCTCTGCTTGCTGTCAGTGAATGAAAAAATTCTTGTTTGCATCTGGAGGCTGAAAAACCAATCCTGTCCCCTGTGAGGTAAACCCAGCAACACCAATCCTTCTCCTGTGCTGATATTTTGTTACAGTGTATCAGTGCAGGTAAAGTCTCCGTGTAGATGAAGGATTATCTACACTGGACACAAATGTAACAAACCCCCAGCTGTGAGAAGTTGTCCGATCAGTAGAAGTTTTCTGCCCCTGGGTGTAAAAGAGAACGTTTCCATTCAGTGACGAAGCAAGCAAAGATCTTACATAGAGCTGAAAAGCTGTTTACAGCTGAGGGTTTGTAACTGTTGTATCTGGTGTCCTAGAAAGCAGGAAAAAATACAACCTTAGCCACCGGAAAAAGAAAGAAGGTGTCCGGCGCCACGCACCCCTAAACGTATAATAGTTGCTGATGGAGACTGTTATATTGTAAAATAAATGGGACTCGCTAGTAGTAGATGAAGTAGAGAGCGACCATACAGGTAAAGATGTAAACAGAAAAGTACGCAAACATAAAAGGTGCGGGATAAACACCCTGATTGGAGGGCTTTATAATGATTCCTCCGTAAAATTAATTTTACACACGGCAACAAGTTCAATAGTTAAGTCAGACTTACTTCACTGGGGAGGAAGCCAATAGGATAAAGCTCAAGGCACCTATTGGGTGTTCCCCCCCTAGCCTAGATCGCAGGTAAAATGGTAAGGGGAAGCAGCAGGTCCACACATGAATGGAGGGCTTTATAATGATACCTCCGTAAAATGTTACGTATGGCAATAAGCCCCACAGTAAATCAAACTTACTTCACCAGGGAGGAATCCAGTAGGATAAAACTCAAGACACCTATTGGATATTCCCCCCTCGCCTGGATCGCAAGTAGAATGGTAGGATGAAGCAGCAGGTCCACACTGGGATCTTCTTGTGACTTCCTTTATTCGAAATACAGGCAATAGGTGGGCTCAACGCGTTTCGGGGTCTATCAAACACCCCTTCCTCAGGAGCAGCAGTATATACAGTATTACAATTGCTGTCTATATATAGGGGATAGACATAGCAAACAAACAGATTCACGTTAGTAATAGAGACATCACTTCCGGTTCCTGTGTGGACCGGAAGTGGTGATGCGCTCCACAGTGGAACGCATTAGACAGATGGACAGATCATCATAAACAAACGGAGCAGATATATAACTAATATAATGGGGGAGAGTGGCTTTCCAAAAAGGGAATCAGATCTATTTGTGGCTATTTTACGATCATACTTCCGGTTTCGGACTAAACCGGAAGTGCCCGTGCGTTCCACAGTGGAACGCACCCGATAGTGATGTTCCACGGGCTGTCTTATGTGGCGATGTGATGGGTAAAAGGTTCATGTTGTTTACAATATCGATTTAAGGGCTGGTTAGCAAGATCTTACTGATCTTGTAGCCAAATTATATAGGGGATGATCATGTTATTATTCTAAAGGGAGAGTATTATTTTACAATATAACAGTCTCCATCAGCAACTATTATACGTTTAGGGGTGCGTGGCGCCGGACACCTTCTTTCTTTTTCCGGTGGCTAAGGTTGTATTTTTTCCTGCTTTCTATTTCACTAAATGTGATAGTGCCTATACTTCACACCAACCCACCCTGGCAGCCTGCTCGATCCCCCTCTCTCCTACATCCTTTGCCTAATCCTCCATAACACAAATAAATATATTGAATACCTTTATTCCTTCTATTTCTCCGTCCGACCTCTGGCGCCCTTCCGTGCCGTTCATTCATGATCCTCTTACTGATAAACTTTCAGAAGAGGTAATCTGTTTGACCGACACACTCTAATTTGTTTTTATTTTTTCTCATCTGTACTACGTATCTGGTGTCCATCATCATTCGTAGACTCCAGACTGATACATTGTAACGGACTGTCAGGACTGCACAGTGACTCTGTGAGAAGTACTAGGATAGGTTTTAAGCCAATAGACATTAATGGTGTTTCTGTTCATTGTTGGAAAGCAGAGATCTTGAAAATGTTGAAGAAAGGAAACAGTCAATCAGAAAGTTGCAGAACTTTTCATTATTTACAGGGAAAACGCTGGCCCTTTAAGCGAAGAAACATTTTTTGAAATTGTGTTTCTGTCGTCCGAGATAAGATTAATAGAAATGAGGCTTATTGGAGTTCTGGGAAATGTCTCCGGGCCCCCGAAATGTCTTTCTATAACGTCTTAGAACACAGGGCGACCTTGGCAGAGGTTCACGGCAGGACTATTGTGTGGAGAAGGACGGAGTGTTCCAGGACGGAACGTTCCCGGCGCCCCCTCAGAAGAAAGTAAAAAACCTATTCACTTGCATCCTGGAGACCCCATCAGGAGACAATAACTGGAAAATACAGAGCTGCGCTCACTATTCTGCTGGTGCAGTCACTGTGTTCATACATTACTTATCCTGTACTGATCCTGAGTTACATCCTGTATTATACTCCAGAGCTGCACTCACTATTCTGCTGGTACAGTCACTGTGTACATACATTACTTATCCCGTACTGATCCTGAGTTACATCCTGTATTATACTCCAGAGCTGCACTCACTATTCTGCTGGTACAGTCACTGTGCACATACATTACTTATCCTGTACTGATCCTGAGTTACATCCTGTATTATACTCCAGAGCTGCACTCACTATTCTGCTGGTGCAGTCACTGTGTACATACATTACTTATCCTGTACTGATCCTGAGTTACATCCTGCATTATACTCCAGAGCTGCACTCACTATTCTGCTGGTGCAGTCACTGTGTACATACGTTACTTATCCTGTACTGATCCTGAGTTACATCCTGTATTATACTCCAGAGCTGCACTCACTATTCTGCTGGTGCAGTCTCTGTGTACACTGTGGGGGGTGGTGTTTCAGATCTGTCAGGATTAGTGATGTCACAGGAGTAATGTAAAGTCAGACTCCTGGAAAAATTGGCAATATTTGGCACTTATGCACCTCCTCACTCTCTTTCTCCCTGACAGGTGTCTGAATGGGGTCCCCGCTAGGGCTTAGGTGGTCTTGTAGGTCATTCCAGGCCTGTGTCATGTGATACCAGTGCAGGATTCCCTGCGGCTCACAAAATTGAGAACTTGCAACTGACGACCGCCACACCGTAACCCACCGCGCCGCCTGCACACACAGCGCCTGCTGGTCACAGATCTTCTTGTAGTTTGTTTTGTAATTTTTTAATGAGATTATTTTTGACTTTTTCCACCATAATTACACTCAGGATAACGATGCAATGTTTCAGAGTGTTAGATTTTGGGAGTGCGTCCGAAGCTGAGTCGTCTGATCCCGATGACGCAGGCGTTAATCTTTATCCGGTCACCTCATTAATCAGCCAGCGCCGATTGAAGGCTTAAAGGGGCCACATTACCTGTAGCGGGACGGACATTAGACATGACCTGGCAGTGAATCACCGGCTCGCTAGCATTTCATAGCAACACATATTGGTAGCGGGCTCTCTAGTGTTTCATGGTGGATCATCTCTGGTAGCACGCTCTCTAGTGTTTCATGGTGGATCATCTCTGGTAGCGGGCTCTCTAGTGTTTCATGGTGGATCATCTCTGGTAGCGGGCTCTCTAGTGTTTCATGGTAGATCATCTCTGGTAGCGGGCTCTCTAGTGTTTCATGGTGGATCATCTCTGGTAGCGGGCTCTCTAGGGTTTCATGGTGGATCATCTCTGGTAGCGGGCTCTCTAGTGTTTCATGGTGGATCATCTCTGGTAGCGGGCTCTCTCGTGTTTCATGGTGGATCATCTCTGGTAGCGGGCTCTCTAGTGTTTCATGGTGGATCATCTCTGGTAGCGGGCTCTCTAGGGTTTCATGGTGGATCATCTCTGGTAGCGGGCTCTCTAGGGTTTCATGGTGGATCATCTCTGGTAGCGGGCTCTCTAGGGTTTCATGGTGGATCATCTCTGGTAGCACGCTCTCTAGGGTTTCATGGTGGATCATCTCTGGTAGCGGGCTCTCTAGTGTTTCATGGTGGATCATCTCTGGTAGCGGGCTCTCTAGTGTTTCATGGTAGATCATCTCTGGTAGCGGGCTCTCTAGTGTTTCATGGTGGATCATCTCTGGTAGCGGGCTCTCTAGTGTTTCATGGTGGATCATCTCTGGTAGCGGGCTCTCTAGTGTTTCATGGTGGATCATCTCTGGTAGCGGGCTCTCTAGTGTTTCATGGTGGATCATCTCTGGTAGCACGCTCTCTAGTGTTTCATGGTGGATCATCTCTGGTAGCGGGCTCTCTAGTGTTTCATGGTGGATCATCTCTGGTAGCGGGCTCTCTAGTGTTTCATGGTAGATCATCTCTGGTAGCGGGCTCTCTAGTGTTTCATGGTGGATCATCTCTGGTAGCGGGCTCTCTAGGGTTTCATGGTGGATCATCTCTGGTAGCGGGCTCTCTAGGGTTTCATGGTGGATCATCTCTGGTAGCGGGCTCTCTAGTGTTTCATGGTGGATCATCTCTGGTAGCGGGCTCTCTCGTGTTTCATGGTGGATCATCTCTGGTAGCGGGCTCTCTAGTGTTTCATGGTGGATCATCTCTGGTAGCGGGCTCTCTAGTGTTTCATGGTAGATCATCTCTGGTAGCGGGCTCTCTAGTGTTTCATGGTGGATCATCTCTGGTAGCGGGCTCTCTAGGGTTTCATGGTGGATCATCTCTGGTAGCGGGCTCTCTAGGGTTTCATGGTGGATCATCTCTGGTAGCGGGCTCTCTAGGGTTTCATGGTGGATCATCTCTGGTAGCGGGCTCTCTAGGGTTTCATGGTGGATCATCTCTGGTAGCGGGCTTTCTAGGGTTTCATGGTGGATCATCTCTGGTAGCGGGCTCTCTAGTGTTTCATGGTGGATCATCTCTGGTAGCGGGCTCTCTAGTGTTTCATGGTGGATCATCTCTGGTGTCACGCTCTCTCGTGATTAAATTGCTGAAGACAATCTGATTATTCTGATTAGTTTGGTTTTACCTGGAGCCTCCTCCTCACGGCTTCCTGATCTCCAGGAACGACTTTCCTCCACAATTACGATGTTTGAGGACCTGATGTCAGCGCACCGCAGTTATTTTGGGTCTGTAGAGCAGCCGTAAAAATTGTAATTCTCATGGGAGACTAATTGCATCGGGTGTGGGGGTATTTATTCGTCATTTATTCATACTCCTAAAGAGCCTGAGAATTAGAATTAACCCTTTCGACATTACCAGATAACTGGAAAGTCAGACTCCTGGAAAAATTTGCAATATTTGGCCAGATAACTGGTTTTACAAGGTTTTCAGAATATATATAGTCGGAGGCTGCAGACCCCCACCTAATACTTCCCACTTCTGAAGGTTTGTTTCCATGTTTCAGTCTAGACAATCCTCTGTGAGCTAAACACAATCTCTCTGCTGATATTTTGTTACATTTTACCTGCACTGATACATTGTATCAGTCTGGAGTCCAGGCTGTTTCTATCACACTCTCTAGAATGGATGCAACTGTAACAAATCCTCAGCTGTACAACGTATTAGGCCAGGATGGATTTTAGCCTCTGGTTTTAAACAACAGTGCTCACATTCACTTACAGCAAGCAGAGAGTGCAGATATGTATTTTGCTGAAACAATGATTGGTCCTTAGATTAAATTATTTGGTTACAAGGTGCCCGCTCAGCCGCGCCAATGTTGCACTGAACGAGGATGCGGGTATTTTCACTGCAGAGCGTCGCATCTCGCCGCATGACATATGGCCATTATACTGAGGCCTTCGCCGTAAAGCTCCTTAATGGTGGATTATATACTCAGTGCTGGATCGGGAATATTATAGGGGATGATCCTCCTGACAGCCGGTGAACTGTGTCAGCACATCCACCATCAGGAAGGAACCAGGACAATAACCCTCATCAGGCGCCCATGAATGAGTGTTACCCACAGCATCCAATCACATCTGCTGGACTGCCCCTTTAAGAAAGCCCCCAGTGGATAACGATGCACGGGTTATATTGTCACCACACGTTTCACGGACAACGAAGATCTTCATAATCCCCTCCTGAAATAACTACAAACCGTCATAAATCCGAAAATGAGACTTGATGACCGCGCTGGGGGAGGGGGTCGCGGTAGATGGCTGCTTCTCGGTGGTTTGAAAGGAGGGGGAGGGGAAATAGTGCAACTGAAAAACAAGCGTATCACAGGGGACACAGGCAGTCACTCTTTAATTTCTCATCATTTTCAACATCTCTGCTTGCTGTCAAGCATTTTCCAGAGGTTCCTGAGCTAATACTTGTAATAGTTCAGTCTTAGGCTACATGCACACGAACGTTGTTTGTTTCCGTGTCCGTTCCGATTTTTGGTTTTTTTTTGCGGATAGGATGCGGACCCATTCATTTCAATGGGTCTGCAAAAAATGCGGACAGCACACCATGTACTGTCCGCATCAGTATGTCCGTTCCGTAGCCCTGCAAAAAAATAGAACATGTCCTATTCTTGTCCGTTTTAGGCATTGTTATAAAGGATCCGCAAAAAAAAACGGATGGTATATGGATGTCATCCGTTTTTTTTTCTTTTTTTGCGGACCGCAAAACACTTACGGTTGTGTGCATGTAGCCTTATGGACAGGTTTTAAATTCTACACAGTTTTCAAGATCTATGCTTGCTGTCAATAAATATAGACCTTGTCCAGAGCCTAAAAACCCATTTTGATCTACCACTTTTCACAGCTGAGGGTTTGTTACATTTTTATTCAGCCTACACCATCCTGTGATGTAAACAGCTCAGCAGCAGACATCGCTGTCGGGATGGTTTGTTACAATGTGTCAGTGCAGGTAACCTGTATCACACTGGAATCCCCAGAGGATTGTGCAGACTGGATCCTTGGTAACAAACAGCTGTGAACAAGGATGTTCCTTGTCACTGACGGCAAACAGAGATATTGAAAATGTCCTATGTTGCAGTCTCGGGATATATCAGAGGATCTGTCTACACGTGTCCGCACTCCGGGGCCCCACAGACATCACCGATGTAAGATCTTACCCAGCAGCCACCAGGGCAGAAGAAGTGGAAATATCTGGGTGGGACTAATGTAAGGACTATGCACGGCGCCGCCGCGCATAGAGAGAGAGTGCGCGGTGGCGCCGCCGCGTATAGAGAGTGAGTGCGCGGTGGCGCCGCCGCGTATAGAGAGTGCGCGGTGGCGCCGCCGCGTATAGAGAGAGAGTGCGCGGTGGCGCCGCCGCGTATAGAGAGAGAGTGCGCGGTGGCGCCGCCGCGTATAGAGAGAGAGTGCGCGGTGGCGCCGCCGCGTATAGAGAGAGAGTGCGCGGTGGCGCCGCCGCGTATAGAGAGAGAGTGCGCGGTGGCGCCGCCGCGTATAGAGAGAGTGCGCGGCGCTGCTCTTCTTGCCCTGTATGCTGGCTGTACATGGAGACACCTGCTCACAAGTAGTTGTTCTTACGCCGCCCCTGTCGTCTTGCTGTGATTAGTAGATAATAGGAGGGATATTTCGGTTTGATCGCAGCCGCCACCTGTGTTTATTTTCGGTAGATGAGACCGCGGCTGCCGAGACTCTGAACAGTGGAGGCCGCCGCTGCCTTTGAAGTGGGAGAGCTCGCCACCCCTTTGTTTCATGCAGTTATATAAAGGCATCCCTGCCATCTGTGAGCCATATGTAGGCAGCCAGAAAGTTACTGCTTTGTGGAATATTTTGGGGCAGTAAATTCCCGGTTTTGAGGGGTAATTATAATCATTAGCAGTAAAGTACCCTAGTAAGATAGCTTTAAGAGTTCAGTCATAGTCAGATGTCAGCAAAGTGTGGGTAAATCCTTCAAAGAGTAGAAAGAAATATAGATGTGGCAGAATTAGAGGACACAGGAGCAGAAGGTCGGAAGGATCTGAGAAAGGCAACTGCCGGATATTATGGAGACTTTTTGTGGTTGTGGCCTACCTTAGGTTGGTCCATCTCCAAGGAACTTGCTCAGTGCTCTCACTCTCCAAAGGCCTCTTGGTCAAGATTTATATGAGAGAGTCTTGGTCAGTTTAAAAGGTGATGAAGGGAGTAGTTCAATATGAAGGGTGGGGAAGAGAGAATTAGTCAATATAAATGGTGGTGAAGCAAGTCTTGGTCAGTTTGAAAGGTAGGTAGGATAGTCTTGGTAAATCTGAAGGATGGGGAAGAGAGTCTTGGTCAATTGAAAAGGTGAGGAAGATAGGCAAGGTAAATAGGAAGGGTGGGGAAGAGAGTTAAGCTCAGTATGAGGATGAAGGAACAGAATCAAGGTCAATGTGGAAGGGTGTATTGATCAGTATAAGGGATGAGATAGAGAGTCTTAGTCAATATGAAGGGTTGGGGAGAGAGTCTTAGTCAATATGAAGGGTTGGGGAGAGAGTCTTAGTCAATATGAAGGGTAGGGAAGAGGGTCTTGATCAATATGAAGGGTTGGGGAGAGAATATTGGTCAATATGAAGGCCTAGGAAGCGAGTCTTGATGAATATGAAGGGCGAGGAAGAGAGTCTTGATGAATATGAAGGGGTTGGGGAGAGAATATTGGTCAATATGAAGGGTAGGGAAGAGGGTCTTGATGAATATGAAGGGCGAGGAAGAGAGTCTTGATGAATATGAAGGGGTTGGGGAGAGAATATTGGTCAATATGAAGGGCGAGGAAGAGAGTCTTGATGAATATGAAGGGCGAGGAAGAGAGTCTTGATGAATATGAAGGGGTTGGGGAGAGAATATTGGGCTTTATGAGGGACAAGAAGACAGGATAAACATATAAGACACACAAGGAGGTATTATGCAAAACACACGATCTACTAGATGAGGCTTATAGACTTTTCTTGATTATTCTCTCCCAAAACCCATTGTGTGACCCTAGTTTGATACATAAGAGATAAAACCTGTGTTAACATGTGATCAGACTTCCCTCTGATGGTCAGCAGATCCCTCGGTCCCACAGGCAATGTTACTCTGAAGTGACCCTGTGTCACACCCACGAACCCCCACCAAGGACAACAAGCTTAGGGATCTGCACAAATGCCACTACTGCGAGGGGTTGTCTCCTTCAGAGATTTCTCTTCCCTCACACAGATGAAGATAGGACAAAAAGGCTGAAGGAAGGAGCGAGTCCTGTCCACGTTGCCCTCTGTACATCTGCGCTGTCAGCTCTACGCCTCTGCTCGATGCCAGAACGCCGCACTGCATGTGCCAGCATAGTGCGAGTAAACCAGTAATTAGATTTAGGCGTTTAGGAAAACACTGAAGGGCTGCGTGACTTTGTCTTATCTCATACTAAAAGAGCTGGAGCGTGATGGACAGCGACACGCGGTGGGCTCTCGACGGTGACTACATTGATTAGAGTGGTCCCTTTAATTAAAACATTTCCATAGACTCATATATAATTCATAGGGCAAGAAGAAGCAGATATCTGCGAATAAAGAGAGCCGCGTCGGCCATGGTCATGTGAGATGTGGGGGTTTTCGCTGGTTACCCAGAGAGTCTACGACCGGCTTGTGAATATGGAATACACCTAACTTCACAGGAAATTAGTCATGTAACCACCAGGAGGCGATAGAGAGCGCAGGGGTAGCCATGGCTGGGACTATACAGGGACTTTTTTAATACTTCCTATGTGATCTATGTCATGTTCAGAACATGGCGTCTTCAGTCCTAGACTTTGGTGCCACGAGTTGTGTCCATTGCCTTCATTCTGTATAGGGCAGCCGTCACCACAAGGTCCCACAATACTTTCATTCATCCATGAGCCCCACGTACCAGCGCCTTTCAGAAGTCTCCATCTGGCCCCAGCCTTACCGTGCTCATCCCTCCAGCAGTCACACGATGTGTTAATGACGCCACGTGCTAACAATTGCCGCCTCGGATATCGCAACGCTAATCCCTTGAGAATTTCCCTGCTGCTTCCAGTCCATGACAACAGATGGAGAAGCTTTTGTTTCTACCTCCATCAGGGAAGGCTCGGCCTGTGCAACTCTGGGCCTCCCCATCTTCCTTTGGGACTTGGACTATGGAAAACATTGTATTTTTAGGGCAGAAATTGGACATTTTCTAAATTCCTGTCATTCCTAAACGCCTAGTAGTAATCTCCAGACATCTCACATTGTAATGGACATAGAGAAAGTGCAGCTCTGAGTAAAAACACTGACGGTAGACTCGGTGGTTGCCACGAAACCGCACAATAGCCGGGAAAACAAAGATCCTAATATTGGTCCTTTTCTCTACTAACATAAATCAGGTATCATAAATCAGCTGGGCTCAGTGCCCCCCACCCCCCTGCAGAAAAATATAACCACCCCCCATGTACAAGAATATAACTACTATAATACTGCTCCTATGTACAAGAATATAACTACTATAATACTGCTCCTATGTACAAGAATATATCTACTATAATACTGCTCCTATGTACAAGAATATAACTACTATAATACTGCCTCCTATGTACAAGAATATAACTACTATAATACTGCTCCTATATACAAGAATATAACTACTATAATACTGCTCCTATGTACAAGAATATAACTACTATAATACTGCTCCTATGTACAAGAATATAACTACTATAATACTGCCTCCTATGTACAAGAATATAACTACTATAATACTGCTCCTATGTGCAAGAATATAACTACTATAATACTGCTCCTATGTACAAGAATATAACTACTATAATACTGCTCCTATGTACAATAATATAACTACTATAATACTGCCTCCTATGTACAAGAATATAACTACTATAATACTGCTCCTATGTACAAGAATATAACTACTACAATACTGCCTACTATGTACAAGAATATAACTACTATAATACTGCTCCTATGTACAAGAATAATACTACTATAATACTGCTCCTATGTACAAGAATATCACTGCTATAATACTGCTCCTATGTACAAGAATATCACTGCTATAATACTGCTCCTATGTACAAGAATATAACTACTATAATACTGCTCCTATATACAAGAATATAACTACTATAATACTGCCCCTATGTACAAGAATATAACTACTATAATACTGCCTCCTATGTACAAGAATATAACTACTATAATACTGCTCCTATGTGCAAGAATATAACTACTATAATACTGCCTCCTATGTACAAGAATATAACTACTATAATACTGCTCCTATGTACAAGAATATAACTACTACAATACTGCCTACTATGTACAAGAATATAACTACTATAATACTGCTCCTATGTACAAGAATATCACTGCTATAATACTGCTCCTATGTACAATAATATAACTACTATAATACTGCTCCTATGTACAAGAATATAACTACTATAATACTGCTCCTATGTACAAGAATATAACTACTATAAAACTGCTCCTATGTACAAGAATATAACTACTATAATACTGCTCCTATGTACAAGAATATAACTACTATAATACTGCCTCCTATGTACAAGAATATAACTACTATAATACTGCCTCCTATGTACAGGAATATAACTACTATAATACTGCCTCCTATGTACAAGAATATAACTACTATAATACTGCTCCTATGTACAAGAATATAACTACTATAATACTGCTCCTATGTACAAGAATATAACTACTATAATACTGCTCCTATGTACAAGAATATAACTACTATAATACTGCTCCTATGTACAAGAATATAACTACTATAATACTGCCTCCTATGTACAAGAATATAACTACTATAATACTGCTCCTATGTACAAAAGTATAACTACTATAATACTGCCTCCTATGTACAAGAATATAACTACTATAATACTACCTCCTATGTACAAGAATATAACTACTATAATAATGCCTCCTATGTACAAGAATATAACTACTATAATACTGCTCCTATGTACAAGAATATAACTACTATAATACTGCTCCTATGTACAAGAATATAACTACTATAATACTGCCTCCTATGTACAAGAATATAACTACTATAATACTGCCTCCTATGTACAAGAATATAACTACTATAATACTGCTCCAATGTACAAGAATATAACTACTATAATACTGCCTCTAATGTACAAGAATATAACTACTATAATACTGCCTCCTATGTACAAGAATATAACTACTATAATACTGCTCCTATGTACAAGAATATAACTACTATAATACTGCCTCCTATGTACAAGAATATAACTACTATAATACTGCTCCTATGTACAAGAATATAGCTACTATAATACTGCCTCCTATGTACAAGAATATAGCTACTATAATACTGCCTCCTATGTACAAGAATATAGCTACTATAATACTGCTCCTATGTACAAGAATATAACTACTATAATACTGCTCCTATGTACAAGAATATAACTACTATAATACTGCCTCCTATGTACAAGAATATAACTACTATAATACTGCTCCTATGTACAAGAATATAACTACTATAATACTGCTCCTATGTACAAGAATATAACTACTATAATACTGCCTCCTATGTACAAGAATATAACTACTATAATACTGCCCCTATGTACAAGAATATAACTACTATAATACTGCTCCTATGTACAAGAATATAACTACTATAATACTGCTCCTATGTATGGAACTCATAGTGTAGTATAATTTTGATATGTGACTCTAGTGCAGTATAGTAGGTTAATAGCTCTTGTTATGGAGTGCACTTACTTTTGCACTTGTGTGTGTGTGTGTGGTGCAGCTCATCTGTCTCTGAGGACTGACCTCTCCCCCAGTTCTGTTTAGTATTTCATGTGTTAAGCGTCTGGCTGTGTGGCGCTCTACACGCCTTGACACGTGACCTCCAAAAAGTTTAGGCTCCGGCTGACATTTGAAGATTCTTGGAGATAAACATCTGCATGAGTTTTGGCTCGCTGTCACATGATCCGGGGGCGTCATGTGATCCCTGCTGTTGTGCAATTGACATCACAGAGACCTTATAAAGTCAAAAACATTCCCTCCGGGCTCTGAAATAAAGCAGTATTCATCTATTACTGCTGACAACCTGCCTGTATATCCTGTCTGAGAGGTTGTCACAGCCCCGCCCCCTGCTGATGACATCACTGATATAATGACATGTGATCAGACATGAGATCCACACACCTTATACTACAGGAACATCTATTCATCTATTACTGCTGACAACCTGCCTGTATATCCTGTCTGAGAGGTAGTCACAGCCCCGCCCCCTGCTGATGACATCACTGATATAATGACATGTGATCAGACATGAGATCCACACACCTTATACTACAGGAACATCTATTCATCTATTACTGCTGACAACCTGCCTGTATATCCTGTCTGAGAGGTAGTCACAGCCCCGCCCCCTGCTGATGACATCACTGATATAATGACATGTGATCAGACATGAGACCCACACACCTTATACTACAGGAACATCTATTCATCTATTACTGCTGACAACCTGCCTGTATATCCTGTCTGAGAGGTAGTCACAGCCCCGCCCCCTGCTGATGACATCACTGATATAATGACATGTGATCAGACATGGGATCCACACACCTTATACTACAGGAACATCTATTCATCTATTACTGCTGACAACCTGCCTGTATATCCTGTCTGAGAGGTTGTCACAGCCCCGCCCCCTGCTGATGACATCACTGATATAATGACATGTGATCAGACATGAGATCCACACACCTTATACTACAGGAACATCTATTCATCTATTACTGCTGACAACCTGCCTGTATATCCTGTCTGAGAGGTAGTCACAGCCCCGCCCCCTGCTGATGACATCACTGATATAATGACATGTGATCAGACATGAGATCCACACACCTTATACTACAGGAACATCTATTCATCTATTACTGCTGACAACCTGCCTGTATATCCTGTCTGAGAGGTAGTCACAGCCCCGCCCCCTGCTGATGACATCACTGATATAATGACATGTGATCAGACATGAGATCCACACACCTTATACTACAGGAACATCTATCCATCTATTACTGCTGACAACCTGCCTGTATATCCTGTCTGAGAGGTAGTCACAGCCCCGCCCCCTGCTGATGACATCACTGATATAATGACATGTGATCAGACATGGGATCCACACACCTTATACTACAGGAACATCTATTCATCTATTACTGCTGACAACCTGCCTGTATATCCTGTCTGAGAGGTTGTCACAGCCCCGCCCCCTGCTGATGACATCACTGATATAATGACATGTGATCAGACATGAGATCCACACACCTTATACTACAGGAACATCTATTACTGCTGACAACCTGCCTGTATATCCTGTCTGAGAGGTTGTCACAGCCCCGCCCCCTGCTGATGACATCACTGATATAATGACATGTGATCAGACATGAGATCCACACACCTTATACTACAGGAACATCTATTCATCTATTACTGCTGACAACCTGTCTGTATATCCTGTCTGAGAGGTAGTCACAGCCCCGCCTCCTGCTGATGACATCACTGATATAATGACATGTGATCAGACATGAGATCCACACTCCTTATACTACAGGAACATCTATTCATCTATTACTGCTGACAACCTGTCTGTATATCCTGTCTGAGAGGTAGTCACAGCCCCGCCCCCTGCTGATGACATCACTGATATAATGACATGTGATCAGACATGAGATCCACACTCCTTATACTACAGGAACATCTATTCATCTATTACTGCTGACAACCTGCCTGTATATCCTGTCTGAGAGGTAGTCACAGCCCCGCCCCCTGCTGATGACATCACTGATATAATGACATGTGATCAGACATGAGATCCACACACCTTATACTACAGGAACATCTATTCATCTATTACTGCTGACAACCTGCCTGTATATCCTGTCTGAGAGGTAGTCACAGCCCCGCCCCTGCTGATGACATCACTGATGTGATCAGACATGAGATCCACACACCTTATACTACAGGAACATCTATTCATCTATTACTGCTGACAACCTGCCTGTATATCCTGTCTGAGAGGTAGTCACAGCCCCGCCCCCTGCTGATGACATCACTGATATAATGACATGTGATCAGACATGAGATCCACACACCTTATACTACAGGAACATCTATTACTGCTGACAACCTGCCTGTATATCCTGTCTGAGAGGTAGTCACAGCCCCGCCCCCTGCTGATGACATCACTGATATAATGACATGTGATCAGACATGGGATCCACACACCTTATACTACAGGAACATCTATCCATCTATTACTGCTGACAACCTGCCTGTATATCCTGTCTGAGAGGTAGTCACAGCCCCGCCCCCTGCTGATGACATCACTGATATAATGACATGTGATCAGACATGAGATCACACACCTTATACTACAGGAACATCTATTCATCTATTACTGCTGACAACCTGCCTGTATATCCTGTCTGAGAGGTAGTCACAGCCCCGCCCCTGCTGATGACATCACTGATATAATGACATGTGATCAGACATGGGATCCACACTCCTTATACTACAGGAACATCTATTCATCTATTACTGCTGACAACCTGCCTGTATATCCTGTCTGAGAGGTAGTCACAGCCCCGCCCCCTGCTGATGACATCACTGATATAATGACATGTGATCAGACATGAGATCCACACATTGCGGTGTAATACTAGGCGTGGTGCAGACGCAGATTCTGGGATAGATAATTCCATGAAGGTTGACTTGTTGCCTAGCGACAGCACAGGGTCACCGTCCTTTTAGTGGACGCCCTATTATTATTCCGTCTCCGTTTTCCGCTGTCCTGATTCATGGCGCCATTTCCAGCTGACTCAGGACGGGGGATTCCCATCATTCTTGTCCCGTCAGTCCGGTAGCTGTATAGTCATAGATTTCCAGATCACAGGAGGCAGAAGGATCAATAAGCGACCGCCACATGTCAGCCCTGAGATATGGCCGCAATTCCGGTGCGGATAGCATGGCGGTAGACGCTATAATTAAGTGCTGGCCGTTAAACGCTCTGATGGGTTAACTCTTTGACCTCTGGAATCAGATTTATGAAAAAAAATCTTAAAGGGCAACTCTAATTTATTATTTTTTATCTGTTCTGGGGAAAGCTGGGTGGGAACCAGTATGGCTGCCCTTACCGCTTAGACGCTACTTCCCAGTTTGCCTTCATTCAGTATCGTTGTCACCTAGTTCTCTAAGATCTAGACCTGCGGCTCTCCAGCTGTTGTAAAACTACAACTCCCACCATGCCCTGCTGTAGGCTGATAGCTGTAGGTACTCTGGGTATGCTGGGAGTTGTAGTTTTGCAACATCTGGAGAGCCTCAGGTGGGCCATCCGTGAAGTAGAATATCTAGTAATGCAGCACGCACTATCCGGGGGCCAGCGACTCCGAGGGTCCTGATTCGGCAACCAGTAACGCTCCAACTGAAAGCCGCACATGCTGTGAGTGTGTGTTGTATCATTAGTAGGACTACAAATCCCAGCATTGCTGATTCCAGCGGGGACCCTCATCTATATGTGGCTGCTAAGATGAGCCCTCGCTCCGGAGGACCCGGCCCGTCCGTTGACTTTGTGTAATACTTCACTTAGCCTGTGGGGGTGCTGCAGGCAGACTGAACACTTAGCGCCGGCTTTTGCCTGCATATTGCAGATTTTCTGTGCTTTCTTTGCTGGTGTCGCGTGCCGCTAACCGCTCTCCATCCTTCTTGCAGTACAGAATCGGACAGCTCTATATGATCAGCAAGCACAGTCACGAGCAGAGCGACCGAGGAGAAGGCGTGGAGGTCGTACAGAACGAGCCCTACGAGGACCCGGTGCACGGCCCGGGACAGCTCACCGAGAAGAGAGTCTACCTGAACAGGTACGGCTGCGAATACCTCATTCAATAGCACGCAGGGCCGCCTTCAAGATCTCTGCTAGCTGTCAGTGAAGACTGTATCCCAGATGAAGGTTTAATAGTCCACACAGTCTGATACATTGTAACAGACCCTCAGCTGTGAGAAGTATTAGATATATACAGGTCTGTATCATTATAGGCTGGATACATTGTAACAGACCCTCAGCTGTGAGAAGTATTAGATATATACAGGTCTGTATCATTATAGGCTGGATACACTGTAACAGACCCTCATCTGTGAGAAGTATTAGATTTGTGCAGGTTTGTATCATTATAGGCTGGATACACTGTAACAGACCCTCAGCTGTGAGAAGTATTAGATTTTTACAGGTCTGTATCATTATAGGCTGGATACATTGTAACAGACCCTCAGCTGTGAGAAGTATTAGATTTGTACAGGTCTGTATCATTATAGGCTGGATACATTGTAACAGACCCTCAGCTGTGAGAAGTATTAGATTTGTACAGGTCTGTATCATTATAGGCTGGATACTTTGTAACAGACCCTCATCTGTGAGAAGTATTAGATTTGTACAGGTCTGTATCATTATAGGCTGGATACACTGTAACAGACCCTCAGCTGTGAGAAGTATTAGATTTGTACAGGTCTGTATCATTATAGGCTAGATACACTGTAACAGACCCTCAGCTGTGAGAAGTATTAGATTTGTGCAGGTTTGTATCATTATAGGCTGGATACTTTGTAACAGACCCTCATCTGTGAGAAGTATTAGATTTGTACAGGTCTGTATCATTATAGGCTGGATACACTGTAACAGACCCTCAGCTGTGAGAAGTATTAGATTTGTACAGGTCTGTATCATTATAGGCTGGATACATTGTAACAGACCCTCAGCTGTGAGAAGTATTAGATTTGTACAGGTCTGTATCATTATAGGCTGGATACACTGTAACAGACCTTAGCTGTGAGAAGTATTAGATTTGTACAGGTCTGTATCATTATAGGCTAGATACACTGTAACAGACCCTCAGCTGTGAGAAGTATTAGATTTGTGCAGGTTTGTATCATTATAGGCTGGATACTTTGTAACAGACCCTCATCTGTGAGAAGTATTAGATTTGTACAGGTCTGTATCATTATAGGCTGGATACATTGTAACAGACCCTCAGCTGTGAGAAGTATTAGATTTGTACAGGTCTGTATCATTATAGGCTGGATACACTGTAACAGACCCTCAGCTGTGAGAAGTATTAGATTTGTACAGGTCTGTATCATTATAGGCTGGATACACTGTAACAGACCCTCAGCTGTGAGAAGTATTAGATTTGTACAGGTCTGGATACACTGTAACAGACCCTCGTGTTCAGAGCTGAGTTTCAGGACGGCATTGGCTCCGCTCCTGTGTGCAGTGACCTCTGCAGAGCATTCCTCCCCCGTGTGAGGAATGAGCTGCGGCTTGCAGAGTCTTGGTCACTGTGGTGCTGACACAGCAGAGTTGTGTTGTTGCTGGGAGAAGGGGGTGACCCTGGGGGTGTCACATGTGACCGGGGACGTGACGGATTAATAAGGATACTTTCTTGCACTCGTCTTCCACAACAATCCCCTCAGGAGCCGCGGCCGTCTCCTCAAGTTTTCTTCCACGGTGCAGAATTGCTGAGTTCAAGGTTCCCACCTCCATTACAGTGTCTTATATAAGCCGAGCGGCAGAGGACAACATCGGGATGGGGGGCCCGGGACTTCTCTAAAGGACAGTAGAAACTTTCCATTGCTCTGTGGTTTGCAGCTTTAAGGTTTTCCTGGCAAAGTCCGGAACATTATTTCCATAGCAATTGCAGTAGAGCGTTCCCGCCCTGCGTTCTGCTGTATTTACATCTCATGTTTGGGAGCACCGGCTGCGTCTCCATCTGCCGCTCTCCCCAAACCTCCTGCTTATTGCTGATAAACCCAGCTGTACTGAGAAGTGTATACAGATGACTAAAACCCGACCTCCCCTTCTCCTAAAATCCACTTAGCATAGTCAGAAAATATCAGACCGCTAAAATATAACGACTAAAATACAGCCAACTATGTACAAAAGTATAACTACTATAATACCGCCCCTATATAACTACTATAATGCTGCCTCCTATGTACAAGAATATGACTACTATAATACTGCTCCTATGTACAAGAATATAACTACTATAATACTGCTCCTATGTACAAGAATATAACTACTATAATACTGCTCCTATGTACAATAATATAACTACTATAATACTGCCTCCTATGTACAAGAATATAACTACTATAATACTGCCTCCTATGTACAAGAATATAACTACTACAATACTGCTCCTATGTACAAGTATATAACTACTATAATACTGCCTCCTATGTACAAGAATATAACTACTATAATACTGCTCCTATGTACAAGATTATAACTACTATAATACTGCCTCCTATGTACAAGAATATAACTACTATAATACTGCTCCTATGTACAAGAATATCACTACTATAATACTGCCTCCTATGTACAAGAATATAACTACTATAATACTGCTCATATGTACAAGAATATAACTACTATAATACTGCCTCCTATGTGCAAGAATATATCTACTATAATACTGCTCCTATGTACAAGAATATAACTACTATAATACTGCTCCTATGTACAAGAATATAACTACTATAATACTGCCTCCTATGTACAAGAATATAACTACTATAATACTGCTCCTATGTACAAGAATATAACTACTATAATACTGCTCCTATGTACAAGAATATAACTACTATAATACTGCTCCTATGTACAAGAATATAACTACTATAATACTGCTCCTATGTACAAGAATATAACTACTATAATACTGCCTCCTATGTGCAAGAATATATCTACTATAATACTGCCTCCTATGTACAAGAATATAACTACTATAATACTGCTCCTATGTACAAGAATATAACTACTATAATACTGCTCCTATGTACAAGAATATAACTACTATAATACTGCTCCTATGTACAAGAATATAACTACTATAATACTGCCTCCTATGTACAGGAATATAACTACTATAATACTGCTCCTATGTACAAGAATATAACTACTATAATACTGCCTCCTATGTACAAGAATATAACTACTATAATACTGCCTCCTATGTACAAGAATATAACTACTACAATACTGCTCCTATGTACAAGTATATAACTACTATAATACTGCCTCCTATGTACAAGAATATAACTACTATAATACTGCTCCTATGTACAAGATTATAACTACTATAATACTGTCTCCTATGTACAAGAATATAACTACTATAATACTGCTCCTATGTAGAAGAATATAACTACTATAATACTGCTCCTATGTACAAGAATATAACTACTATAATACTGCTCCTATGTACAAGAATATAACTACTATAATACTGCCTCCTATGTACAAGAATATAACTGCTATAATACTGCTCCTATGTACAAGAATATAACTACTATAATACTGCCTCCTATGTACAAGAATATAACTACTATAATACTGCTCCTATGTACAAGAATATCACTACTATAATACT